>NC_092461.1:75754798-76054798 GCF_047495875.1 Pithys albifrons albifrons
AAAGCCAAATTTTTCAGAGACAAGGGACTCTACTAGAAAAATTTAAGGTGAGATAGAGAGATTTCCTATCTAAATTTTCATGGACTTATGCTACTATGAAAATCAGATTCCAAGAGCAAGAACAGGAATCTATCTTGCATCACACTGTAAAAGCAGAGGTTTTCCTATACTAAGAATTTAACAACTCAGGGAAGAAATGTCAAGAATTCAATCTTTTTCTTGTAAGACAGCTAATATATTCCAGTTGAAAGACCACAGAAAAAAAATTGTGTCTAATTTTTTTGTATGAGTTTGTTGCTTTGTTTTTAATTGTGATATTATGAAGTAATTTTTTTTAAACATCACTACTCAAAATTACATCCCACATTAATTCTTAAGTTATTTTATAAGACTTTGAGGCAGCTAACAGACGTATTGCTCTAATAAGAGCTTTTCATTTGAGGTTCTGGCTATGACTGTTTTAAGTGTTCACTGTACACTGTATGTTACTGTAAACAACAGTTCTGACTATATGAGAGATGAGAAGTCAACTGGTCAACATGACAAAGGTGTCACTATGCCTTCTTTTTTCTCTCCTTCAAACTTGCCTTAAATTCATAAGACCAATAATGCTTATGACAGTCTGTCCCTTTGTTCCAACATTACATTTCAGAGCTACAAAAATAATTCCTGCTTTTGAAAAGTTAATCAGTCACCAGAATTAAAGCTTTAAGCACTCTTGTAATCTAAAGGCCTAGAGAATATGCCAGAAGTCATAACTAGAGATGGAGTCAAAGCCTTTCACTTCTACATACAGAAACAAGCTTGTAAGAGGAGCTAATAAAATATTTTGAGATACAGCACAGAGCAGCTAGTCCAAGAAATGGTTCAATGTTATCATCCAGCTGTCTTCAAAAAGTGGAGGTTTCATCTGCTTTAGTCCTACTTAGAGATTTTAATACAAGGTAACTGGAATAGTAATTGTAAACATAGGATGGAGATCAATATGCTTCCTCTACAAGATTAAAACTGACACATATCGATGCAGATTGTATACATACCTACACTGTTGTTCCATTTTCATCATGCTATCACCTAATCTGCACAGTTTGCTTACATTAAGAATACTTAACATCTGCTATGAGGTAAAAATGTTCAGGTTCCCCCCTTGCCAATTAGTGAAAAACACATACCAGAAAAATGTTTCTAAACAAAGTTGCTTTTACTTGGGCTCTGTTTCTACCTCTGTACTTGCTGTTTCTTTTGTTCCTCCCTGTTGTTAACTTCTGATGATGTTTATTTTTACCTCAAGGATGTTGCTCCATTCTCTCTCATTTTTGCTTTCTGAACAGGAGATCCTTGAAGCGACAGAATTTTATTTCCTGGCAGAGCAATTTGTTTCAGGATGGAACCTAAAATAAAACAAACATGTTATAGGAGAAACTAAAATCCTAAGACAACTGTTTAATCATTTCTGTCTTCCAGCAAAGGCTACTGCAGACTCAAAAAAAACTAATTAGGTCCACTTGAAAAACAGACACTCTAGAATCTTACATTCTACATGTTCTGTACAGACAAAAACTCTACATGCTCTCAGCAAACACTCTCCTCTGTGCTGACCAGTGAAACATTTTAGTGAAAACTGACTGGGTGAGACAAACTCATATTATGCACCAACCTGAACCTGTTGAAGGAAAAAGCAAGGCCTCATGAAACAACTCTCAAAAGCATCACAGTTTAAAGGAAGTTCACTGCTAGGAGCACAGTCACAGTATTTTACCATGTACAAATGTTTGACTGACATGCTTTTAACAGTTTCACAAGTAGATGGGGCACTCATTTTCTCATCAGAACTCCAAGCAGACAGCAAAGATGTTTAACTTAACTCACAGCCTGCATTTACTTCTACACCTCAGCATTCCTCTCCCTTCTCCATTAAAGAGGTTCCACTTTACCTGCAGGAAACTGGTTGGTTTGAACAAGTGCATTCAGCGGCATCTTTTTGTCAGTAGATGTCTGTAGGGTGAGCACTGAGGGCTGTGGCAGTGTGGATACTTGCTTTACGATGGTTCCTGATGGTTGCTGGACTACCTGCAAGTAGAATATCGAATATTAAGAGTGAGAAGTTCTAAAAATACAGAGAAGTAAACAGTATCAATGTTTCCATTTACACGTCACTGGGCAGGCATGCTTGTCTAGTTTTCAGTTTAAAGCAAACAGCATGGTCAGAAAAACCTTTTTTTTTTACTTTGTATCAAAAAAATCTTAACAAGTGGTGGTGAGCTCCAGCTCTTTCAGAATGTGATAGTGATTCTGAGTAACAGATACTTCACTCCTACTCTTTATTGATATATCTATTAGACAACTTCCACTAAGTATCACATAGCCATTACTATAAGAGGCTTTCCTCTACATTTGGCTTAACAGAATAACTATCAAATATTGAGTCTGCCTACCAATAAGTTCAAAAGGGTAGGTATCACATTCACCTAGTTAAAAAGAGAGAACACCAAAGCAACTGAAGTTTTGTATGAAACCATTTTCCTGTTAAGAATTAAGAGTAACATTATGAAATTATTAATGGACTTTTGGAACTGCAACAATAATTGTAAATTGAGATGCTGAGTTTCAGAGTGTTAAGCTAAAGTATACTGAACACATCAGTTAACAGGAACATAGTACTAAATAGCAACACCTATAGTGAGTAGAGCCTCTACATAAAGACATCAGTACACAGTTGAAGGGTAAAAATGAAGTTTTGTTTAAAGACACTCATCAAAGACACAAAACCAGACAACAGGATGCCATCACAACACAGATCTACAGGCACACCCCATAAATACTAATCCTTCCTCTTCAGGGGCATTTACTAAAATGAAAGAAGGTAATAAAATCGCAATGTCCCTGAAAACCTCACTTGTAAACTTCCTAGATGGCAGAATGTGGGCTACAGCTTTGATACATCCTTTGGAAAAGTTCTTGATTACAAGTAGCAGAAAGACGTGATTTTACCGTAATACAAAATCATAACATCTTCGGATTTTAGGAGCAAAAAGCTAACATTAAGAAAATGCCAGGGTCAAGTACCCATTTTTCTCCTCTACTTCCTTTTTTTTAACTTCAGAAAATCTAAAGAGTGCTTATACAACAAGATTGCACAAGGGTCAAGAAAGAATCGACACAATACGTCAGAAATTAGGGTGTTTCCTTCTGTCATCTAACTTCTGATTTATCAATACATAGTATCAACATAAACATCACACATTCACAAAAAGAGGTACTTTGTGTATCAAAGAGGTAAGATATTTCTCACTGATCTCCATTTCAACAGCATTAAGATTTGGCATAGCAGCAGTAACACAGAATACCTGAGCTGAAGGTGGTATCTGGAAACTAGACAGATAGTTCTTGAGAAGAAACATACGATCCGGAGGAGGAAAGACCTCCATGAGTACAGGGACAGACTGTGGAGCGAGCCAAGGCTCATCCATGAAACACTTCCTCCTCATGGAGTAAACCAGATGCAAATGTTTACTTCCATTTGTTTTTCTCAAAGTTCAATTTGATCTTCCTGAAAAATCCAGCTTCCACAAGATGGAAGTTGAGAATAACATTAACGGTGTCATTTATATGTTTGGATAATCAACGAGCCACCAAGCAGCCTGGCCAAACTATTCACAGGCTCCACTAGCACCCCCACTAACACATACCTAGAGATCCTCCTTACCACCAGTAAGAATGATGCTTCAGCATGCAAAACACTGGAACACACAGGAGGAAATGTAAGCTGAGGTACAGCAGACAAAAGAACAGAGGCAGGCAATGTTACATCCATGGTCTATGGGGAGACTGGGAAATAAGTCATGTAACTGAGGAGACTACATCATTGAGAAACAGAAAGGATGTGTTGGCAGTAGAGCCTGTTTTCTGTCTGCCATTCTAGCTGCTACACTAACAACAGCTGGAAGTCCTTGGGACTTGTAAGAGGAGAGAGCAACAATCCTGGAAATTTCAACAAGGATCTAATGCCAGAAAGAAGCATTATGAAAATAGGTAGTATAGGTGAGAAGGAGTTATTGTCCCTTTTCTTTGGGTTAGCAGCAAAAAGTAATAAAGGGACTGTTCCTTTGTACCCTGTTAAGTAGGTTGACACAGACATGAGAATAAATCACCCACATTCTTAAGTTAAAAAAATTGCAATGCAACATTCAACTGACAGCTGCCTGAAAGAGACTTGGACTAGCCTCACTTGAATCTGTGTTACATTCATAAAGCAAAGTTTGGAGATAGCAGAGAGATGCTGAGGTACCATTACAGACAAGCAGTATTGCTTCATGAAGAAAGCCTCACCCCACCAGCTGAATGCAAAAGCATGTATCCAGGACAAAAGAAGTCCTGAAAAATAATGGAGGAGACTCTGTTTGTGAAAGCTCAGCTCAGAAGTCACTTGACACTAACAGCTCACTAAGAATAAGTAGTTAGAACAGCATAAGCACTTCAATCCTTGCTTCAACTATTTGCTATGTCCAGTATGTGTGTCTCACGGGTAACTGTGGGGACTAACCCATAAACCCCTTGCCAGTTTATGCCTGACATGAAGTTTTAGTCTCACAGCAGCTTTTTCACCATTGGAGGCCAGCAGCTGGTAGTCTAAATTTTCATTTATAGTGCTTAAAAAAGAAACAAAGCAATACTATAGCAAGACAAGCTTTATTTCCAAGATGAAACTTCTTTGTAAGCCCACGTCATTCAATGAGGCAGGGTTAAGAAAGTTACAGGAGGGAACCCTTCCAAGTGTGCAACTCTCACAGCACCAGGAGTGTGATCAGTCCAAACAGCACCCCTGAAAAACAGGTCCCTCGGGGCCCACTATACAAACCCAGAGTTTTGATAATCATGCTACAGAAATTAAAGTTTCATGTTGCATCACTCCAAACACAAATTTGATATTAAAACACTACGGTGCTGCATTCTTAAGCACCACCAACATTACAATGGAGCTGGCACATGGAAGTTTGCTTTCAATTCCCTCAAGCACAAAGAGGCCAAAATCAGAAAGGGACATGCAGAGGGGAGTGTATGGCATCAGACATCCCTATGGGCTGAAAAGGGACAGCAATTGCTGGCAGCATTGTATGGATAGATTTGCACAGCTGGCAATGTACTTATTTTTCAGCTGGCAGTAGGACCCTTGTGCTTAGGGAGGGGAGGTCCAGATTTGTTTTCTGATGGGAGGAAACAGACCCTCTGCCCTTTCAAGGAAAGGCAACAGGGAAGCCCTAGAAGATGCAGCAGCTTCTACTAATTTGTTCTTTGTGCTAATAGGTCATCTGAACAAACACCAAGGTCCTGATATGGGTAAGCTGTGTAGTGGTCAACTCAGTCCAATTATATCCAAGACCAAAATTTAATAGCTATTTAGAAAAGCAAGTATTTTAATCACTGTGCCTGGGATCTACCCAAATGAAGATAAGAACATGTTTTGTATGCAATTCAATATATGCAAGGCACAGTGAAGGCAAGCAATTGCAACAGGCTGCCACACTGCAGCAGCGTAGGAGGCAGAAACCATTTCTTGAGTTCTCCAATATCATATTCAAGAAGTGTTTCGACTCCCCTGCGTAGTGTTAAGCTTCCTCGCCTATTTGTACAGATGGTCAACCTTTCCCCGGGATTAGATGGCTTGCTGTGTAGCCAACAAACTGCTCTCCAGCCCTTGTACAACCCAAGAATCCATCTTCTTCTGGCTGGAAATTCAAACTTAGTCCTCAAAGACAATATGGGTACCAATTCCTTTTCCAATTTGGCTTTAGCTGCTACTAGCAAAGAATGACAGTATATATGCTTAGTAACTCTTCTTTGCAGTTTTAGGGTTGGGGTTTTTTTGCCTTTTCGGGGGGGTTTTGTTTGTTTCTTGGGGTTTTTTATTTCTTTTTTGTTTGGTTTGGTTTGCTTTTGTTTTTAAAGAAATCCACTCATAAAAATGAGTTCCCATCCCTTCTGTATAGTTGAGTGTTTTGGTCTTTTTAAGCAAGTCTGGATAGGTAAAAAGCTTGTACCATAAACTCTTTATTTAGAATGTAGGATTCTTGTATTACATCCACCTTATGCCCTTTGAAAAGAAGAAAATTAGAAAAGCAAAACATTTTATGGGTCTAAACACTGTTAAATCAAGTACACACAATAACCAAGATACAAAGAAAATTCACACACCAGATCCCCTACTATACTTGTAGAAAGTAATCTAGCTTCACAGGAAAATAATCTTTACAAGGAAGTCCTATGCAAGAATTCAGTTCTTTATCTGCCAAAGGCAGACTATTCTCTCAAAATATTTGAGAGTTTTACCTAAAATTAGATCAGTTAGAAACCACGACTACTCAAACCAAATCTGATTTATTTCACAATGTTGCTCTTTTGGGTATATCCGTGATCCACAGCTTCTTGGTATTTAACATTAACATTAGCAAGAAGTTAACCTGTGCCAAGAAAAAATAGTGTTAACACATTGCTTTTGAGGGCATTGTTTTAATAAGACAGCTATTCCTCCTGGAATTTGTTAGCTAATGAGGCCTGATAGAAAAAACTCACTTTTGGATGACTTCATAATTAACACATCTTAGTAAATGTGGAGGTCAGAGCTCTGCTCTGACAAGCTCCTTGAGGTAGTTCGTACATTTCACATCACATACCACTAAACATCATCAAGCCACCTGTACCTGCAAAGTATCCAGGGAAAAAAAACTACCAAGGGAGATGAAGTGAATCCCTGGTGGCTAGCTGAGGCACAGCCCCAAAGAGCATCTAACAGTAATTAATGCAAGTATCCCATCAATTTCTTCTTCTGACACTGGCATTTCGTACCTTTTCTTTCAGGTGCCAACCATGCCTGGCTGCATGTGTAGCAGGGGTTAGACCTCCTATCCCCTTGTGTCTCAAGCTGGACATTTAGTCTGGTCAAATGGTGGTCAACATGTCTTCAAGAGACCAAGCTGACAGCTTGGCTATAGATTCACATTTTCAGCAAGGGCTCAATATTTCTAAACTATGTCAAACATAACTGATTAACTCAAAACAGATTAGCTTACATGTTAAAATTAAAAATAAAAGGCAAAGGTCCAAATTGGTTTTCTTTACAAAACGGCAAGAGTCAAAGTAAAGCAGCCTGGTTAGTTACAGAGGAGCAGAGAAATCCATCTTACCAATTGTTTCACTTTAACCATGTGCTGAGCACCCACTGACTGCACAATGGCGGAATTGGGCTGCGACATTTTAATACTGATCGGGGTTCCAATGACTGGTTTCAGAGGCTGGAGAGGAGTTGTTGATGAAGAGGCCACTGTAGACACCAGCACTGGCTTTGCAGAAGCAAGAGAGGTGAAGACTGGCTTGACAGCTTGGACAGCAGTCAGCCCTGATGTTGCTAACGTGGTGGCGAGGACTGAAGCTGCAGGTTGAACAGATCCCGTCGCCACTGCAGAGGAAGGAACAGGCTTCACAGTCTGCAGAGAAGGTGTTGCTGATGTGCTGGCAAGAACTGGCTTTACAACTAGAGGGGCTGTGACTGTTACAGAGGCAGGCAGGGGTTTTGTAACGGGTGGAGCCCTTGTTGCTACAGCTGAGGTTTCCAGTCCTTTTGAAGGAGATGGTACTGCAGAGGTACAGGTCGAAACCACTTCCTGGGTTGGAGTTGGCTGCTGCATACACTGCTGGATAAAGCTCTGAGGATTAGGCATTAGCTGTCGTAAGGCAAGCATGCTTTTCTAAAAGAAAAATGAAAAAACACTGAATGCAAGATCAACAGTTTTCCGCAATAATAATATGCTTGTAACTGAATGTCCTTCCTCAATATTCAATTAAATTTTCCAAGAGGCAATAAATTGCTTATTCCAAACAAGTATTGCTAAAATCCAGGCATCCTTGAATTGATGATAATACTGCTCAGTGAAGACCACAAGAAACACTGACACAGGCCGAGCTAAGGTCAACAGTCACCACAGCTTTGCTACATGTAGCCAATCCCATCTGTGGGGAAACACACATAACTCTTGTTCCTTTGTTTGTATTTTTCAATTTGGAATTTATGTTTCAGAGTAAAACAATTAAATGCTTGAAAAAATTTTGTTTTGCAAAAAAAACATGTTATATTGTAACAGCTGTGTTTATTTCATGAAGTCCGTCTGACAAGGAACTACAAATTATCCAACAAAGTCAGATCCAAGCTCTAAAGATGCAAGAACTTTTATACCAATACAGCTGTAACTACACTAGGGGGAGATACCACTTTAATAATGTCTGTAGAGCTGCAGCAAGACTTCAGCCAGTCTCTGCAACAGGAGAACAAAAGTAAAGGAATCTGGCAACATCTCATTTTTACTACAGCTGTGTTTGAAAAGGTTAATGGACAGAATAATCTTCAAGCTCTCTACAGATTTTTCTCCTTGACTGTGTATAATCTGCTATAGTTCTGAACAGGAGAAATCAGTTCTGCAGTCATCTGTATATTTTTGAAACACCCCCCCCCTTTTTTTTTTCCTCTGCACTTAACAGTTTCTAAAGTTTCTAAGAGTTTCTAGGACAGTGCTGCTGCTTTGGACTTCATGCAAAAGGAACATGTCTCACATGCTGGTATACCAAATGAACAAATCATCTGCTCATCTGGACCTTCTGCAGCACACCTGCCTTTTAACATTCACTTTTCTTTTAAAAGGCTGCTTAGCTCCTGATGCAATTTTGATACCAAAAGCATCCAGCAGACTTGAACATCAAGCAGGCTTCATAGGCTTCATTATACTTTTCTACCCCTTGGAACAGACAAAACAAAACACATGTATAACTTCATCAAAAACCTGCAGCTCAAAGATAAGAGACAATTCCAGAGAGTCCTCCCTCATAAAATTCCACTTCACTAGCTAAAAGTGAATTGGCAACAAACAGTATCACATTTCTTTCCAGAATCAAGGTGCAAACATTTCCCCCACAAACAAAGCCAGTGCAGATTCTCTTAGCACCTTAGAGAAGTGCTCCTGAAGTCATCTTCAATTTGGCACTCCATTCCATCACAGCTGCTCAGAGTTGCAGATCAACTTAATTAATTGTGTGTATTAACTACACATCCTTATAGTGCTTCAGAAAAAAGCAATTAGGGTACAAGATGTTTTAAAGGACTGGCAACACTGCAAAGTCAGCTAACATTGAGCATGTCTGAACAATATTTCTGAAGTCACAGTATATCTTTGTTTATACAGCATGCAACAAGGAGAGAGCAGTATGTCAAGAATTATGTGGTATGGACACTGCCCAAACCAAAATCCTAGGTAATACCAGCACCTGGCAGTACACTGCAGGACAAACATGCACTAGCTGTGCTGTGTTGAGTCTGACCCATGCTGAGGAACCCACCTTAACTCCTGCACAACTGCCTTGAGGTCTGTGCACTAAAGCTAGCAGCTCCCTCCATTCTCAGATGGCTTTCTAACAGCTGAGTGCACAAGGACAGCCCTGTACCTAAACTAATAAACCCTTGTGGGACCAAACAAGTGTAGTGCAGCGTAGTCACCCTTTGGCTCCTCTGCATGAGCTAGGCGGGGGCTATCAAGGCTCATCAGCCCCAGCCAAGGCCTCACTGTGCCAGATTTAGGCTGGGTCTGTGCAGAGCTAATGAGGTTCACCTGTGCTGCTTCAGGAACACAGCACAGCAGCACCTGAGCTGGCCCCAGGCAGGGGCAGCCAGCCCGTATCTAGCAGGGTCGATCAGTCAGGGCCCTGCAGAAAGCAGCTGTGCTATTTTGGAAGCCAAACTTGCCCTGGCATCAGATAGCAGAGCTCTCCTGCAACTCCGTGCAGCTACTAGGAAGCCTCTGCCAGTCACTCTGACCCTGCACTCACAGCCCAGTCCTTCTGCAGCCAATGCAGTCCCAGCCACACTGGAGGCAGAAAAGCCCATTCTTGGAGCTGTTTATTTTTCTGGCTTTTGCATGGGCATTTAAGAAGTCTCCAGGAAATTAAGAGAATAAATGACCAATACAAAAATTTTATATGTCATGGAATCTTCAAGGTTGGAAGAGAATTTTAGGATCATCCAGTCCAACTGTCAACCCAGAACTGTCACTGCAACCCCTAAACCACATCACCCAGTGCCAGATCCAGACACTTCTTAAAACACCTGCAGAGATCGTGACTCCACCACCTATCTGAGCAACTCATCTAAAATGTCTGACCACCCTAACAGTGAACATGTCTTTTCTAGTATCTAATCTGAATCTCCCCTGTTTCAGCTTAAGGCCCTGCAGAGATGACTGCAGTCTTCTAGACTCATGGCAAACTTGCTAGCAAGGTATTTAAAAGATGCTATTGTAACAAAAATTTTTATCCCACACTTACAACAGATTACCACCAGCCATGTAAAGTAATACCAACATTATCACATGCAATGTTACATGGCCTGTCAAATACCAAGGAAAATGGCAAACTACAGAAAACCTCTGTTCTAGCTTTACTACTTAACTATTCTTTCTTTATTCTCCATCATACCTATAATAAATGTCAAGGAAAAGTATAGATCTATGAAGCCTAAGAATATGGTATACATTGCAATTAGGTAAATTTAACCAAGTTTTCTGGGTTTTCACTGGGATTTAATGCTGGCTATACAACAAAGATGTTAATTTTTATTTTGTTAATACCATTCTACCATATGATTAGAAGCCTTAAGGGAGAATTTTTTAATATACGTGATTATTTGCTTGAATGGAGGTAGAGTTCCTGGGATTCTTTTCCTAAGCTGCAGTAGTCCTGTCAGACCCTTTCTGGAAAAGGAGGTAGGGTTTTTTTTCCTGCCTCCAGTTACACACAGACCAGCAGACAGATGAATAGCTTTATGAAAATTGTTCAAGCTTTAACACTGCCTAAGCAGTGCATTGCCACTGTTGTCTTCTATATTAGAACTCAGAACAGCTACTTTTGATGAGAAAGTAAGAGGGCCATCTTAGCGGAGCTGCTCTACCGTAGATGCACTAGCTTCCAAAATACTAGTCTCCACTACTCTCCAATATATGAACACAGCATAAATTAGTCCTCAAAAATGTTTCCTCCCCTCAAAAATTGTCTTTCCGAGTGCAACAGTCACACCGAGTGAGGTTAAGAACTATTTCTTCAACTGACCTGAACAAGTATCTATTTGAATGTGTCAGTTCTTTCCTTTTCTATTCTGGTCCTCCTCCCTTCCCTCATTAAATACTATATATCCATAATCAGACACTTACCTTGAGAAAAGGAACTAAATATGGTTGCGGAGATGACTTGAGCTCTATGTATAGCTTTTTTGTAAATTCTTCGGGTTCAATTTTTGCTTCCTAAGAGGAAAGTATAATTACAACACTAAGTCATAACTGAACTTACCACACTTTTTTCCTGAGATCTATCAAAAAGTCATGGAAATTCATATTATCATGGCATTGTTCAGTTTCAGGACTCAAATACCTTTTTGCTGCTACATTTAAAAAAAAGGAGGGTGGTTAGGATAGAATAATGTTGTAATTTTTGGTATTGTATTTTCCCAGTTGTTTAGTGCTTTCTTCAATTGCACGCAGTTAACACACTTTTGCATAGGTTTCCACACCCAGTCACTGAAGAGATAGAAAAGAATATGCTTCTGCATATCCCTGCTTCTGCATACCACTTATGGTAACAGTCCTCTGAATGGCAGAGTACTGTTTTCTTAATGCTTTCCACTCTGGCAACACAAACACCTCACTCAAGGGCTTGGGAAGGTTAGGAAGCTGCAGCAGACTTCTGAGATGTCTCACTCACTAATTCAGTGCCGCCACAAGAGGGTTAAGATAGCAGGCGGCCCCAGACCCTGCTGTTCTTCCTCACCCTCCCAGGTGAATCCCTGCCACAGAGTCATCAAGAACATTTCCTCCTCCAAGAAGGTTAGACACACAAAGAGCAGCAACAATCTGTTTCTGCAGAAAAATTACTCCTCTCACCCACAGAGCAGCAGTTCCAAGTTGCTACATAATCAGAGGAGGGATTTTAAAGACTACATTCAGAGACATACAGACTTACAGCAACTCTCCCATTTAGTCATTTGATTTGTTGTCTCTTAGATCTCACAGAGATGTGGATATGGATCACTGATATCTCAGTGATACAGATCCAAGTGGTTTGGTACACTACATCTCACTGTATACAAGGTGCTTGACAACCACTTTATGAAACACTGCCTTGAGGACCATTTTACTTCACAGCTGCCATTTACTCATTTCTACGTACAAAACATTATTTTCCATTTAAATCATACACATACTGAATGGCAGATTTTTAAACTACAACAAAAAGCAAACAAGTGCAGAGTCAACAACATATTACTGTCCAGTAACAACTGTTTGTTTTTTTTAAAAAGGGACAGTGTATAGTCCAGCAGGGACACACAGGCAGAGGAATCAAATTTTCACAAGGCTGCATCTTCAAACAATCTGCTCTCTGAAATTATACCTCTCCACACCACACTTTTCTAGACTGGAAAGTCCTTTGGTACCACTAGCAAAGCCACTCCACCAGCACACAGCCTTCTGCTACGGTGGAACAACAAAGCAGCAGCAGCGGTCAAATGTCATGACAAGAAGTGTCAGGTGAAAATGTTACGAAGAAAGCCCAGCTGTGCTGGGTAAAGCACGAAACAGCACACGGAAGCCACCTGCAAGGAGAGAGAGGTTGGCAGCCACCACAGTTTTCTCCAACCCACTGTTTAAAGGCATCGATAATGTCACACTTGTTCCACTGGAGCTTCACTGTCAGTTTGTAAGTCAGTTCTGTCTTGGAGTAAAGCTGGACTGCAATCTCCACAGTGATGGTCTTGCTATTGAGGACTCAAAACAATACTAACATGAAAGAAAAGCAGTTCAGACCCAGAAGCTGTGCTAACACTAACAGCTCTTCCTGCTGTCAGTTACCTCTGTGTGTAAAATGAAACAAATGTGAGGAGGGAAATAACACCACGTGATTCAGTCAAAGTAAGAGTTATCCCATAAGACTTAGAGAGGGTCAGATGTACTCATCTACAAATCCAACTATTCATCTGTTAAAAAAAAAACAGACAAGGAACAACACTATGATAAAGTAAATGTAAAAATGTATACACAAAAAATGCAGTCTTTGTTTCTAAAAAAAAAGTCTCACCAGTAGATTTTGCACTAGATTCTTCACATTCTGCCCCATCTCAGAGGCTTCAGGTCCACTAGACGCCAATTTTATTAGCGTAGCAAGAAAATTCTTGCATTTCTTCACATTCTCTAGCATCTCCTAGTGTGGAAATAAAGAGAAGACTGTTAGACATTGTACTGTCTCTCTAACCTCTGATGAACATAGAGAATGCTAATTTTTAATTAAAAACTTTTTTCCTTACTGTAGAAGCACTGGTCTGTGCTACTGTTGTGCCCTCTGCTTTCACAGAGACTGCCTTCTGGGACATAGCTTGTGCAGGTGGTCCTGTAACTGGAAGTTTTACAGGTGTTCCAGTACTCGAAGGCTTTACAGCAGTAACTGTAGTAACTGTTGCAGCTGCTGGCTGAAGAGAAAAATTAACACTTTTTAACCAAAGAACAACGTGACAAACATATTGGATTCTGCCATCATGTAAGGCAGGAAAATCCCTCTACACTACCATCTAAAATATAAATAAATGATTTTTCTCTTTGTTTTTAGAGTTTAGATTTGTTTGCTTTGAGAGGCTCTATTTAACACAGTGACAGAAGCCTCACAGTCATAAATTCTATTTATAAATCAAGCACGGGGGGAATACATTACAAAGGCCTGTTCAGCCTGAAGCACTGCCTGCAACTTTAAAACAAGAGAGAAAGGTAACCTTGTCTTGAAGAAAGCAATATATTATCTTTGCCAGGTTCTACAGTCGAAGACTAATGAATTTTAGACAAAGCTAAGCCAGGTGATACTATTCCAAAGATAAACACAACGTTTAAGTGATTATTTATCTTCCATTCTTGCCTTGAGGCTTCTCTCCCAGTTGTAACATCCCCTGCTCTTCCCATCACATGCAGAGTAGGCAAAAGACATCATGTCCACTTTGGAAGGATGCATGTGCCAGCAGAAGCTGCCAGATCAGCAAATGGACCAATAAGTTCTTCCTGCCTTCTTGTGGGCAGCAATTTGGATCTCTTTCTCCTCTGCCCGGACAGAAACCCTTATAAAATTCAGTTATTTTGAGACCTCCTTTTAAACATCTCATAATTTACCAACAGATTCAGAAGCTGCAGGAACAGAAGAGTAATTAAGGTTTAGGAAAAAAATACCTCCCTCCTTTGCAAATCAGGGTAAGTCATCATTTACAAATGAAAACCTACTCAACTGAAATATTTCTACTTTAGATTTTACAGAAAACAAACAAATAAACCATACCCAAAAATCCCACCACAGTTCACTTGATACAACAAAATGCAGTATGAATAAGACTTTGGCTTTTCAGTTGTCAAGTTGAGAAATCAAAAGCAGTGGTTTTTGTAGAGGCAGAATGAACATGCAGGTCACAGAAGAGAATGAGTTCTAGGTTAACATTTGAAACCTAAAGTTGGGTGTCATTTTTCCTCCAAGCCTATCAAGAGGAAGGGAAGTCTGGTTTTGTAGCCCGTATTCTTGTAGGTTCAGATCTGCATAACACAGTTGCTTTCATTAACTCTTAACACATTTAAACACTCCAGTTTAGTCCGACAATTGCAATTAATGCTTGTTAATTACATTGATCATAAGACAGTCAGACAGGAGTCTAACCTTATCATGGATAAAACAAAAATTTATCAAGGGTTGGACAAACATCATATAGAGTATCAAAGGGCTTTTTAAGTCTTTCAGGTTACAGAAAATAATGAACAAACACTTAAAGCTAAAGCAAAACACTGACACTTCTGCTGCATATTTGTAATTTTTTTTATCCTGGATGGGCATCCCCCCCTCCCCAAGCTGCTGCCAGCTTGACATGAAAGCAGCAAGCAGCTACCAAAAAGCTTTCCAGCTTAGGCTCCCACTGTTGGTAACACTTTAATAGCTCTCTGCAGGATCTTTGCCACTACCACTGTCTCTTCCAAGGATGAAGCTCAACAGCTCTAAGACCACAGGGAGGCAAACTGGGCACAAGAATCCCATAAACAGATGGGCAGGAGGAAGACGGATGGGGACACAGTGCTTATCTGCCAAGCTGCAATGCCCTGGGCTTTTAAAAGTTGAAAACAGGAGCTGATCTCTTGCAAATTCCAGCGTGCTTACACATGAAGACCAGAATTGCATCTTATCAGCTGAGGGAGGAAACAACAGGAAGTCTGCTGGACCCTTTTCCTAGGAAAATGAATATATGGGAATTAACTTCTGTCATCTGCTGTCAACATTTTTCACTAGTGACAATTCTCATTCTCACTTTGAGCAACAGAGAAACAGTCGCCACAAAAAATGGCATTAATCCTGCATATTTTGAGGTCATTTCAAGAGAAGAAGTGCTCTGCATTTAAATCAAAGTGCCCCAGCATGATGCTAATTAGACACTTTGCAGCTTAGTTACCCCGTCTGGAAAACAGTTAAAAAATAAAAATGTGCAGGCATTTTGTCTAACCTCAGAACCTTAAGCATTCAGGAATGTCAAAAAAGCAGAAATATTTTTGTAGATGAGGAGACTAATACTGGAATCAACAACTAGACACTCTTGCAGATATTAGTGTTCCAAGCTGTATTTTGGACAAGATAGAAGATACACAACGAAGCCAAAGAAAAGATTATTTCCTATCCACTGTCTCCCACTTTTTGTGATGACATCCTACTTCCACATCAACACTCCTCTCCTGTGACCTCAAAAAACTATCAAGACTAAGATCAGCAAGTTCTTTTAAGACTGATAAATGAATTGCTGCCATGGAAATCAGAGCCAAGGGCTCTGCCTTCCTTTTCCCAGATGATTCCATCAGCTTTATGCACAGATGCCCTTGTAAGCACTCTTCTCTTGTCCACCCCAGGGTGAGAAGCACAGTGACCATGCCATGGCAGGATGTATCCATATTGTATCTCTTTATTCTTCATTGTACAAGGAGTTACACAGACAGCTTTGTAATCCTCTGCAAAAGACAGGGGCTCCAAGGAAGCCACTCGAAGCAAAACACAACTATTAATTTTTCCTAGAGTCATCATTCCTGCTGTTTCAGTCCAGCCCTACAGGTGAACAAGTGCTCAAGTTTCTGCAATGGGGAACAAAATAAAAAAAAGGACGTACAAAAAATACTCTATGTTTATGTCTCTAAGTATCTCAGAAGAATGCAAGTTAAATTGATTACATCACAACTGAACTAACAGTAGAGAAGAACCAACCCAAAGGCAGATAGAAGTTACAAAAGGAAGTTAATAGCATGATGAATCTCAATGTTTATCCACATGAGAGTGTGAGGATGGAGGCAATTTCATCCATCAGTTGATGGATGACCTCCATCTCTTCTCCCCAGTGCAAGGGTAGTATAGTAGATGACTATTGTTTTTATATCCTAAAGATCTCTATGCAGAGATCACAAACACATGGTTTACAAGCTAGTATTCCAAAATAAATGTAAGGAATATCCTTTGCTGTTCTTAGACACAAAGCATATGTTGTTTCCATTCTAAGCAAAATAGAAAACGTATTAAGAGAGGCCTCTGGATTTTCTACTTTAGCCCAAACATTATCCATCTGTAGTGAGAAGGAAGTGAAAAAAGATCACATACAGAGTGTGAGTAGTTTTCAGTTGCCGATAACAGAACAGCAGGGAGACAAACTTGTGAGACTGTTAGTTACCACTAGCAGCAAACATATCCTCCAGTCCTTCAAACACCCTCAAGGTCAAGAACATACATCCAGCATGTTTTTCTGAATGACTGATCCTGCTCATTTACTGAGTGTTTGGTCAACTGCTACAGCCCATCTCCTTCAAACTCTTGTTCACAAAATATATGTACGAGTCAGACTTCTTCACGATTTCTCCTCCAGACTGTGACGAGAGCAGAACATGTTATTTGCAGAAAAAAGAAGCTCTCTTTTCACCACACGTGCTTATCCAGAAGTCTGTAGTACCCAAGAACTGTATCTAGGAAAAGTCTTATACTCTACAGGTCATATATAAGAGCTTCTTCAGAAGAATCCCCAAACATTTTTCTCTAAAACAAAAGTGAAGTAAGACTTAGGAAATAAGACAAAAACACTACCTAAAAATAATGAGGCCTTTCCACCCACTGTTTATTTACAGTTGTGCCTGTGGAACCCATCTGCCACACTCAATTAAAGAACAGGCTTTCAGCTACAACCTTCCTTCAGTTTTTAATGTGGGGAAAAAAATCATACACATGAAAACCAGTTTGACTGGTGCAGACAGCTCATTCTCCCCTCAACGTGGCAGGTAAATCTTTTCCCTCACTAAGAAATCAGGAAATCCAAGTAGCAGCACATTAGAAAGCCTCCATCTCCCAGAAAAGATTCAGCAAGTGAAGGAGCTCTATCACAGGGTACAAAAACACTGGAAATGGCTCTCTGAACTATTTATTTTATTCCCTGTTCATGTGCTTTCTACCATAATGAGATACGATTATCTGACACACATTGACAGAAGCCTAATTAAAAAGATATATTAAAAAATATATTCTGAAAATAATTTATTGTAAGGACAAAGGTTACCAGGCTTACTAAAAAGCAAATTACAGTAAGAAATAGGAAGAACACATCCATATTTTCTCCAGTTCTTTCTGTCATTTATTCTTGTTCCACCATACTATAAAGCTTGCAACCTACCTGTATTACAGCAGGTGGCTGAACAGTAGAAACCACAGCATTTGTTGTTTGAGATAATGTTTTCACAGTAGTTGCTACTTTCTTTACTAACTGCATGCCAGAGTTCTTTAAAAAAAATAATTATACACAGGCAGAGAATAGTTGCTGAACAAGTCAATCACACAACAGATACTGAAGTTGGGGTCACATACAAACCAAGACACATACTCCTACAATAACAATATAGGTATCATTCACATAGTCCATATAATTTAAACACTGCTCAACAAAGCTATTTGTCTACCCTTTTAATATTCAATAACAGAATTCAGAGACATTTAGAGACAACATGAAATCAGAATAAAATGGTTAAGGAAAGATGTAAATTGTTACATTTATGTACCTCCTGATTCTTGCATGCTGACTATATTACAAGAGATGGAAGCGTAAAGCCAGCAGAGCTCAGCGAAGGAGGAACAGGAAAGGTCCTTCCTCAGCTTCACTCATCTTCAGGAAAATATTCCACCATAGGATCACAAGTTTACAATTACTAGCAGTAACCCATTTAGGCAGATTTTGGTTTGGCATTTTTTTCTTAAACTGTCTGCATCATCATCATCAGAGAGGAACTCACTAATTTGAACCTTACCCACATACAACAGCTGGCAGTTTTTCTGAACTGAGAAAGCAAAGCACATAGGGATGTTTAGCGGTGCAAAACCAAACACCACCACAGTACTCAGGTGGTGTTCCAAGTGCCTATTTAAGCCTCCATCATTTATTTGTTTGCAAACCCTGTTATAACTGTATAACATACAGCTTAAATTAAAGTTATGAGAGAAGTTACCTGCACAGCACATATTCTGATTGCAGGTGTGCTGGTCGGCACAGATGGTCTCACACTTGTGTTATTTTGTGACTGGTTCTGTGCTCGTGCTATTGCTTGTTGAGATACTAGCATTAGGTGGCCACTACTGCTTCTGATAATAACAGTTCCTGTTGAAGAAAAACATTCAAATTGTTAGAAATTAAGTTATATTACAGCTTCCCTCTATTTTTGTGGATGAAGTACCTAGAACATACTGATAATGTAATACTTAGTTTCTTACTCCAAGAACAGCTGTCAAGAAATATAAGAGCTAAATGCACAACAGCTTTACTCTGCACCTTATGACAGAAAAGAATTCCTAAATTCAAGAGAAAATTCAAGAGAAAAAGTTAACTAAAAGGCCACATTGAAACACTACATGCATCCAAGATACAAATTGCTAAGCGGTTCATCATTTGAGTCAAAAAGATATTTTGGACACTTGAGAGACAGATACACCCTCTATACAAACTCTGGGATTACTTTAATTTTAAGCAGCTCTTCAACCTGCAAAATTCATCACCAGTGTCACACTTGGCTGCCTCTTCAGTTTCTGAACATTTAGGTACCTACTTAAAGGTGAATATACAGTTTAGAGAAAACTGCAATGGGGACTGAAGCCTGATTAGTACCAGTTCACGTGGCTGTATCAAGACCATCCCCTCAGCCAGAAGTGAGTGGTCTCCCATGAAATCAAGGCCACTCAGATATTTGAAACTGTCCCTCTGTCAAGGGTCTGTCCAAAAGCATGAAAATGTGTTTTTATCAAAGAAGTTTACAGCCAAACAGTGAGATTCCAGTGGAAAAAAGAAAGAAAAAAAAAAAGAAAAAAGAGGAAGAGAAGTCCTGCTTAACACCTTTCTCCCACCCCATCAGCTGTAACAAACCATTAAAAAGCAATGTGTGTTTGTATTAAAATTTTTGAATTAAAGTTACCTTACGGGCAATCAGTCATAAGCTACACAGAGTCCCATATTCCCTGCATTTGGAAACCATTCAGCTACCAATGCCTCCTTCTCCTCCCCAGTCCCCTCAGGGCTCAGCTCTAGAAAATTCAGAGGTTTCATCATGGTCACAAATAGAAAATGCCAGTTGGATATGGGGTCTGAACAGCTTCAGCCTTCAAGGGAGCTATAAAGAACCCTATCTTTGCTACTATCTCACCTCCTTCGCCTCCAACATCAGCTGCTAGAAAGTCCACCACAGAAAACACCATCCTTGAACACTCTCACTTAACAAAGGACTTTGGAATAAAAGAAAGAGGAAGGTACAGAATGTCAGATATGTAAGTAAGAGTACCCCAACATTTTTGGAGGACTGCATTAAACTTTCTTGCAAGATATCTAAGATCTGAGGAACCTCAAATCTTCTATGTCCACTTATGATACTTCCTAGTATAAAACAAGACCTCATCAATGAAACAGTTTTTTATGGTCTGGTTAGTCTGAAAGCTGTCAAAGTATTGCCACACAATACAGTCTAAAACACTGCTTTTGTCTGAGTACAAGTGAATACAACAGGAAAAGCCACAAGCTCCATGAGTTTAGTTTTGTTGGGTTTGGTTTTTTTTAAATAAACAAAGATCAAGCTATAACCACATGCTTAGTAAAGCTTTTCATCCTCCACATCTAAAAACATAAGAGGATATTGCAAGAAAAAACAGAACTTGGTATACAATTTTGTAACTTCAACATATTTTCATTTACATAGCACACACAAACTGAAAACTGCAAGAGCAGCATCTAGAGCATTCCCTCCTTTCTCAAGCAGCCTTTACTAGATGGGGCAGTTGCACAACACAGCTGCATATTCAGAAAAATACTGTTACTCCATCTGACAACTCAGCTTTCTCCTCATCCACTGAAGACTTGACTATAATTATATTTTGGCACAAATGGATCATTTAATTTAATCAATGAATACCAGAGTTATAGGAAACAGATTTCTTATTTTCTTTTCATACTATCTTATTTAGGCAGTGATTCATGGCATACAATTCATTATCAGTTAGAAAAGGGGCTTTCTTTTTCCCTTGTTCACACCACATGCTTATGCAGATTTCAATGAAAGAAAGAACGCTGACTACATTTTGATAGCAATAGCATTTCTCTCTACTCTAGGTCTACATTCAGGATGGCAGAAGTCTTGCTACTAAAGGCTTTAAGCTTTTCTTTTATAAGCTTGTTTTAAAATGTCATTGATAGCTCTAGTCTTTGAGAAGGCAGATATAAATTTATCATCTCATTCCTTTAGAGACTTGGAATGCATTAAGTTCTACTTTTCATGTATTTGGATATTTTGTCACTATTAATTATACTTGTCTGTTAGACCAAATTATCAGAAGCACAATTTCTAATTCTCTGAATCACAGTGCATATAAGAAAAAGAATTTATACCAGTCAACTGATTACAGAGCTGTTTCTGCACTACTGTTCTGAGATTTCAGTCAGCATTTGCCAGAGATGGAGACTCTGCCTGAAGAGTATCCCACCCTCCAGTCACTCGAACAGTGAGTTTTCCAGCAGACTCTGCTTGACAGGAAACTACCTCAAGAGCAACACAGCTAGGAAGCTTATGCAAATACAATATAGTTTATACACGAATTCATCACCATCTAAAAAAAGGTAAATGGTAAACAAAAAAATGACCATGAATATTAACAAGTCAAAATAGACCCTTTACATTTGACCAGGACTGTAATGATCCCCAAAAGAATGTAACCTGAAGCATAAATCAACTTTCTTCCTAGTATTATTCAATACAAAGACATCCATACTTAATCAGAACACTGTAAAACAGCATGGTGAAAGCATCCATAGAAGAACCTACCTAGGGCCATCCCAGGGGTCACAGCCTTCATTGGAACATACAACTGTGATGATACCTGTTTACTATCATATAAGTTACATTAAGAACCTGATCCCCTTGGAATAGACATTAATCTCTCCATACATGTTCCATTTGGAAGAATTTTTAGTAAGAGTGGTAGCCTTTTCATGGCCATACGTCTTTGTGACTCTGGCAAAATTTTAACTCCAAAGCCAATGTTATGGTAATCTACTACCTAAAGCTGTTAGAGCTATAGATTTATACACTGAAGAGCCACATCCTGTCCAAGGACAAGAGAGACAGCCCTGGGCAACTACAACCTAACGTTGCAAAGTGAGGGTAAACTGATACATGGATTGTCTGAAACACTTTGAAAGCTGTCAAGGACCGCATTTATTTTTTTACCTCTGTTTGTTCTCAATTTACTTACACTTTTACACAACTTAAAAATATCCCCAATTTTTTGATACTCCCCTGTTGCCTGGAAACAAAAGCAACAACCCAATACCACAGTCAATAGCACAGACTCCAAGATGAGACATAGGAGGTGTCTCCTGCCAGAAGAAAAGGTTCTATGGCACTCAAAACTAAGACCCAAAGTCTCATACACTACATACAGCTACGAAAGTGTGAAGTGGGGAACAATAGGTGATGGTAACCTTGAGGTTTTCAATAGGCAGGTCACATAAACAGACTCACACAGCTACTGAGATGCTATTATCAGAAATGAAGGTAAATGCAAGAATCCACATTTTTCACTCCTTGGGCAGAAAGATAGTATTTCTTATCAAGAGCTGTTTTCACATTCACTAGAAGGCAGACACTAAATGCGAACACAGATTGGATCTTGCAGTCAATGCAACTCCACAGGAAAACAGGGAGAATGGGACAACACAGCTGAAGTTTCAGCTAACACCTCTCAGCACAGCATTTAAAAACAGAAAAGATATCTGCAATCTCTGAACAAAACACCAGCACCAACAGTAGCAGATGAACAGGAATATGGCTTCCTTGTAGCACCACAGGTGCTCCCTTTTGGGCAGCACTTCCAAGAATGCACCACTTGATAGTTTTACTGGAGTTGGTTCAGAGAACAGGAACAACTTTCTCACTATTCACACACTTTGAGACAGTAAGAGGAAGGCACAGTGCCTTTGGGGCTACAAAGCTGTTCGTATTTTCAAACCTAAGTGACTGGTTACCATCAAGGGATCATTTCTCACATGTTTCACTGGAGGACTCGGCTGTCTCTTGGAGACTAACAGCACCATTTACAATGAACTGAGACTTTTGTCCCCAGATATTCTGCCTGTCCTGCCAAAAACATCCTTTGGAAAGTTTTTTGGTTTTCCTGACTCACAGAGAAGGCAATTAAAATACAATCAATGTTTCAGCCATTTGTTTCCTGCACACCTCCCTTCAGCTTCCTGTGAGAAGGCTGGAGGGGAAGGACCTGACAATCACAACCCAGCTCAGTTTCCTACAAAGAAGGAGCCATGCTATACCTTCTCACCTTGAAGAAGTCTCATTGAGATGTATACCCTTTCTTTCCAGTGACCTGCCTTCTCCTGAAACAGGGGCTGCAGGAAACCTGCCTCCAGGAGTGCCTGGCATCACTCCTGCAAAGCTCAGGCAGCCACCACCCTACCTGGACATGCCAGCACTGTGAGAAAATGGAAAATCAGAAGCATTCCAGTAAAATTCCATTTGTTGCTCAAACCTGAGTTACCTGAGCTACAAATTTTCACTGTCCCAACACCACCAGTCAAGGAAATACAGCTTTTTGTGAACTCAGCATTCAACCCAGGAGGCAAGAAACACAGCTTAGCAGGAGGGGCAGCCTCCAGATACCTGTGCATTTTAACTAGAGAGCAGCAAAAACTCACCAGAGATGTGAACAAGGTGCTGTGGGATAGTGGCAGAGATCTGTTTATGCCACTGTATGTAATGCCACCTGCATGAGTTTCACTGTTGTCCTAGTTCAGCAGGAGGGACCAGCTAACCCTGTGTGGGGGTGATCAAAGCTGTGTATTCTACCCCCTCTATTCATTCCCCAAGGTCAATGGGCCATTAGCAGCAGCTGCCCAGGGAGCCATTATCACTTCACACCCAGCCTGAGGGGGGCGGAGCTGCTAATGGGCCATCAACAGCTCAACACCCCCTGGCTCCCAGAGTTAATCACCCATTGTGTGAGTCCCCGCCCAGGGGGAGGGACTGAGAGCTCCCTGAGGGTACATAAGGGGTGGGTAAGAAGACCTCGGGAACCTCTTGTCGGATCCAGAGCAGCAGCAGGACCTTGACAGGAGGAGATTCCCACTCTTGCCCAGACCACAGCCCTCGCCTGCACCAACAGGTTTTTCTTTTCCTTTTGCTCTGGACTTGGGGGAACCACAGGGGTCTCAGCACAAGGGCAAACAAACCCCCTTGGGTTTGTGCCCCAGGACACTGGGTTATACTGCTGGGGTATTGTGAGTTGAAAGCAATCTCCCTTGTGTGTCAGTGTTGCTATTGTAATATTATTATTAAATTTTAGGTCTGACTTACAATCTTTCTCTCGTGGTGAGTTCATTTCCCCTGCTGGTTCACCTTTAAACCAGCACAACTGTATTTCAGGGAACAAGTGTTAAGGAAACCACAATGTTGTTAACATAAAGCTGTGGTGCCAACTGAAGCTGAGTTTCCTCCAGCAGCACTAAACACCAATATATTCTAAAAGCATCCCATCATAAGGGCAACTTCTACCACATAAGGCAAGCCTGAGGCCATTTCTGAGGGGAACTTCATCCAGAAGAAATTTCCTGAGATGAACCAGCCACCATCTGTGCTCCCGTGGAGATACACCTTATGCTGTTACACATGAAACTGAAGTTTCAAGTTAAGCCACCACTTCAATTACATGGTTTCTAACCCAACTGCTCAACATAACAGCTCTTGGGAACTGCTGGCTCAGAACAACATAAGGAAATGAAAAGAAGTCTTGCTACTAATATAAAATACAAGTATAAACCAACCACAATTAGACCAAACTCATTTGAGGGAACACAAGTTACAAAAGCTGCTTTCAAAGAAGTGTAAATGTAGCTTATTTCAAAACAAGGTGTTCTTCATAAAAGGACACTTTAAGATCAATTATAAAAACAAGGCTAAATGCGACTTTAAGGTCCCAAATCATTAAGTGAACAATAAAATGTTTTAAAACAATAGGAATGTGTTAGTGCTCTCTGTTCCTAAACAAATCCCATTCTTTCACTGAGCTACTCAAAACAAAGGGATACTTTTTAAGACAGATCTAACAAGGTAAGACTAAACTTTAGAGGGGATGTTTTAGTAGGAAACTAAATGGCAACTAAAAAGGAATATTAGTTTTAAGTTTCTTAGACTGATTATTTAAGATTACTCAAAATTTGGAAAATAAAAGGCCAAACTAACCCATGCAACAGCTTTGAAAATACTTCTCCTCTCTCAAGCTGTCCTTTAATAAAAATGCAGGTTTTTTCCTCTTCAACCCCATTTATTGAGCCACACGGAACAGGTCCCTTAAAAGTTATAAAAAAACATTACAGAAATAAGAACAAACAAAACCAAACATTTTTAGAGACACAGACTGTTCAGGCAGTGATTGTACTAAGGTGCATTAGGTTGCAGACTAGCAGTAAAATACTGCTGAAGAGGCGGGAAGTATTAATGAAATACTGTGAAAGACAGTGACTTAACTTTTACATAATCCATAACTTACATATAACCCCTCTAATATGCTGGGGCTGTAATGTTTTCAGATGAAGTATGGTCCGTCCTGCATGTAGGAGAACTACTTGTTCCTCATGACCCTCACTTGGTACTTGAGTTTTCCTAAATGTCCACTGCAAATTTCTGGAGGGAAGATGAACAAAGACACCAGCCCAATTTAGAGGCAACATCTAGCTGTGCTTTTCAGTGTCTTAGGAATGAAGCTACAACAAAGATCTAGAGGCCACATAAGGTTACCTTGCCACAGGCTTCCAATGATGAGCTCTAACTCATAGTCTTAAATCAAATACAATTGACTTTGGACAACAGATCTTCTGTGAAGTCACAAAGATTGCCTGTTTGAGGCTTTTCTTGGAAAAACATCCGTAACTGTTCTTAGACTTCCCAGGTAAGCAAGGTAGAGGGTTCATCTACGCCGTATGGCTCAAGATGAGTTGTTCAGCATCTACACTACACTCACAAAACATTGTGCTCCATAAAGCAAAGCATTCCAACATTTGGAAGTCAATTTCAGTTGACGCAAGAGAAATTCAGCAATGATCAACCCATAATCAACACTGCTACTCCAGCAACCAGAACATTCATCACATATCCAAGCCCTCAACCAATGAACTTCTTTCGCACTGTCTCTTACCAACTAAATAATTACACATCTCAGAAATCCCTAACTGTGTTCTTTCCCTCAGTTCCAGGAAAGCTTCTAAACTCAAGGGGTTTTTATAGTGATGGCTCAAAATCAGTGACTAGCATGTAGACATTGCAGAGTCACAATAAGATGCCCAATTTTGAGTTCCAATCAAAGACACTTTGTTTTGCTCACAGATGTGGAAATCACTAATTACCAGGTCAGGAGAAAAGTTCAAAGGTCAGAGTCACAATATTCTGTCACACTACACCAGAACACAGTCTAAATAAAAAACCATACAATGTTATACCCACAAGTTCTTTAATGACACTGATTGCGTCTTTGTCAACTGCACAAACACTGCACTGCAGCTTCACGTAGACTCTGGCCTACAGCTTTAAAGGTTGATGTCTGACATCTCACCTTTTCAAAGGCAGTTACTGGCTTCCCTCACAGACATTGTCCAGTTGACAGCACTGTTTCACTAGCGTTAGTGTTTCCCAGATGGTCTGGGTTGCTGTGAGCAGTTTTTTAATCACCACCACATACCCACAACTCTGTCACACTAACAGAGGGGCTCACAGTCCCAGAACAGGCTGCTGCCTCCAGAAACTACAACGTTTCTGTCAAGGTTCTGGCTAACAGTGGGCACCACCTACTGAGACACACAGTACAGACACAGCCTTTTCAAGTATGAGAAGCCAGAAAAAGGACTGTATCTCTACCAGGCAGGATGGAGCAGACTGATATTTTATTGTTTCAAACAGCCTGGAATAATGGACAACACACCTTTTTCTGATGAGGATAAACAACTTCCCCTCTCCCTCCTTTCCTCCAGGAACTAGATACAAAATGCTAAAAGTGCAAAAATTGGAAGCCAAGTTCCACACAGTGCTCAATCAGTAAGCCTTATCCAAGCTGTTGGAGGCTAGCTGCTCATCAATGCACTTTAGTGCCCAGATGGATATCTCTGTTAATCAACGGATTTTGATGCCCAGACAGTTATCACTGTTTAACAGACTAGTAATTGGGTCCCCATAGTGCTGATACCTTTTCACAGAATACAGGCCCACATTTCAGAGTTAAGAGATCTCCTCAACGACATACACAGTTCTTTCCTTGAGAATATATTTATATCCATGCAATTTTACAGTTATATTTTTACTTAAGAGTTCTACTGTAACTGTACCAGTTGCAAGGTAGTGCACCTTTTATTTATAACAAGCAACAGATGCCCATACTAACCCTTTAAAGAAAATCTGGACATTGCACTGGTTCTTGGAGGGGCTGTAAAAAACCAACAGGTTTGGGCACTGTTAAGAGGTAGCACTAGTGTCTCTACTTGAATTCAAAGTGTATTTTATTACACTTGAATCCCAAGAGTTGCTGGTTTTGTTTCGTGTAGGTATATGGGATTCCCAGCCAACACAGCGTACCACAAGGTAGTCTTGTTCGATATCATGAGAACATCTAGCTCTTGTCCTTGGGCCATGTCTTTCTGCAACTGGGATCATTTCCCATCAGCATTTCCCCACCTCATCTTTGTGGTTTGCAACTTTGTTCCTTGAGGCTTGGTTGCTTTCGTATCTCAGTAACCAAACAGTTCTAGGATTGTCTGTAGATAAGATGATCTGATTTAAGAGTTCTCTGGGACCCAAATTACCTAATGCAGGAGCTTCAAGTACTTGCAGAAGACTCAGCTGATGACAGTGAAATAGTTCCTCAAAGGAGTCAAAGTGACACTTCCTAACTCTTGAGACAATTCCTACTGCACTGAAACCAGCATTGAGCCTCTAAAACTCACCCTCTTGGGTACCCCTAGTATTCACTGGAGAGAAATTCTTTAAATAGCAAGTTAGATACTTGGCACATTGCAGCCACATATATACAGCACACAACTTTCTAAGGACCAGAATCTATTGCAATACCCTGCACTTCTAATTTCTAGAACAGTCAATAAGCTGTTGGAGAGAAACCTGAAGTGTTGAACCACAAATCTTAACTTTAAGCCAAGAGATGCTAAAAATATCTGAATACCAAGAACTGGTGTCTTGGTAGAGTTCTAGTACAAGTCAAGATCAGTCCCCTTAAAATCTCTGTCTCTTAAATAAGAGGAAAATCAAGTCAGTTAATCCAGATTAATTTTGCAATGACACAGTTGTCTTCCTGTTGCTCACGTGGGGATCAGCAGAAAGTTCAATTTCAACTTTTGAAAGTGAATTTTCTCTACAAGTACAAATTCACTCTTCTGTTGGATAGATATTTCACTTACAAACAAAGGCCTAACATTGAATCTTAACTCTGATTGCCACATTGCTGTAAGTGTGATGAAGCAGACAAAAATTACCAGAGAGGACAGAAAAACCTTCACAGACGCATTAAATTCTGTCTGTACAGATACTGTGGAAACTGTCACAAAACCACGTGGCATTTGTCAAGTATGCAAGCCATATACAAAGGTGCTCTGACTACATTTACCCACTTCAACACACAGCAATGACTGCCCCAAGCAGACTGCCCAGTAATACACCACCAGTCAGCTGGACCTGGCTCCAAGGGCTCCAGGAGAACTGCAGGGCAACTGACACAGGGTGAACTGCAGGCAAAAGTCTCCAGGCAGGGTGTGCTGTTTCACCCACTTCTTAATCTAGCCTGGACATCCCCACAAGGAACTCTGACTTCCCAGGTAACTCCTAGGAGTAGTCAGTATTAATGAAAGCATCTCCTCTGCCTCCACCAAACTGGAAGCGTGCACTAGTCTGCAAGCACAAGCCAAGAAAATCAACCAAGTGTCATCTTATCATGTGACTGGTCTTACACAAGTTAAGATCACTGAGCTTCACCTGTTCTCCAGTCTTAACAGACACCAGATTTGCACATTAGCAACAAGCATCTCCTGTCTGCTGCCATTTTTAGTTTCTTCAGTTGCAATCAGAGACTATTTCCTCAAGACACTGGTGGAAAAGATCTGTTAGTGGACTTTGTTCTAAAGGTGACCCAGGTGGCAGAACAGACCTTAATCCTGACAATCTGAATAGTAAGAGACTTAAAAACATCTATTGTGATCTCTTCCACTTTGCAAATTGTATTTGCTTTCCTTCTGGCATCCTCAGTTTTCAGAGAAGTAGCTTCATGCAAAACGAATTCCAAAAAAAGTATTTGCCTTTCATTTTGCCTAAGTGGTTAGGACAGTACTAATTATTTATCTTTGATAGTTACCAGAAGCTTTGCAACTTACAGCACAATTCACATATAAAACTGTCACTTAGAATCCTACTCACTAAGCACAGCACAGATTCCTATTGCATGGCATGACAAATACTTGGATCTCTAAAATCACTTAAAAAAAAATCTAGTATACCAGCTACTCAAAACAATAACACACGAGCTTATCTAGTTTAGTCACCATCTTTGGGAAAAGAATACTGAAACGTAATTAGTGTTTCTTCCAGCTGTCACTTGTGTGTGGATGATGCGATTTTTACTGCTACAAGCTGAAGGGTCCTTTAAATACTGCAAAGGCAACACAAGTCAGGCTCACATTCCCTCTCTTCTAAGGCTTAAAAGAAGTATACCATTCACCAAATTGTAGCTGTAATTCTTTGCAATATGCTTCAAGTGACTGTAAAATCTGAACAGCATTTAACATTAACTTTACTGAGCATCATATTTCCATGCTTCAGTATTCAGAATGCATCTACTTTTCCGTGTGTGTGAAAACCATAAATATAGACATTAGCTTTGTATCTTCTGCCAAGATTTAAATCTCAATTCCCACGTGGCTGTGCATTTAATGATATGAAGGCATTGTTGTGCTAGACACATTCAGTCTTGAAAGCAAAATCGTGTCCTACAGAGCAGACAAAATTTCTACTTGTTACAGCAGAAGACAGTTTATAAGTTTGACTTAGTTCTTCAAGCCTGCCAAAGTTTTGCTGACCCTTCCTCAGACAAAAAGGGTGGCTGTTGTCACCTGATGTGAAAAGACATATTTGCAAAGAAACCATCCCAAGAAACCTGCTAAAGGACACTACTGGGATACAAAAGGTTACAATTCCATATTATTTAGCCCCAGCTGGTCATCCTACAGCACTGATACTACACTCAGACTTCATGGGATTATCAACATCCATAAACTGCAGACTTCAAAGGAGTTTCTAGGTTTTTTTGTCCTGATGAAGCAAGAAATCTTTAGACAGCCTACTCCTACCCAAGCATAATTTAAACTAGGAAGTATTTTAAATTCAGCGCTTCCTTCGCTTTTAAAGTGAAGTACAAATATGAAAATACCAAATTCCTTGTGTGGTTTTACCACTAAGAAACAACAACTAGAACATGAAGAGGAAGATTCACAGCACTTTACTTGAAAGGTATCAGGTCAACTTCAAAAGAAGGCAGCAGCATCCAGATGTTTAGCAGCCCCTACCTCTTTAGGTTCCTTTAGTGTCTACATGCAACTAAAGAAATCCAACAAGACCAGGCTCCAATACCACCCCACAGCAGTTTTAAAATTCCCACATCAGCTCTCTCTTTCCCAGCCACATGCTGACTGCTTGCCTTTTGCCACACAGCCCCAGCCACCTGCCATAAACATTGGCTGTGTTTTCTGAACAGTTACCCGCTATCAGCCTAGATAAGTTGTAGGCAGCGGAAAACCTGCCAAGGACACAGCAAAACCTCCAAGTGAAGACAACTGAGGTGCAAACAGAAACCAAGAAACCAAGAACCTGCTGCCATTCACTTCTAAGTCAGGTGCAAAGGAAACTTTTATAGAGAGACCATGCCTTGCACCAGATTAGTCATGAGAATTACAGCAGACTCAGGGCAACTTCTCTTTGTTGACACCATACTTGCTCAGGCCCACTGGTGTTAGCAACAATGGAAAGCATAAAGCAGAAATACACACACCAGAGGCAACTGATGCTACAGTGAAGAGTGATGGCAGCTGCTGCCATCCCTGCAACCAGCAGCAGTGGCAAGAGGTGAGCTTTTTGAAAAGCTTCCCTACTGGAAGCAGATCTAAGGTAACAATGGAAGATCCCTGGCATCTGCTTCAGTTTTCTATATACATATAAGTGAATATATCTACTAATTGTCCTTTCAACACCTGCCTGTATTGAACATTCCAGGGCAAGGGATTGAATGAAAGCCACAAGTACAGACAGAGAAGTGACAAAAACCTAAGTTCAAGAAAAGTAAACAAGGAAACCAAGAACAACATTAACATTCTTTTTGCTGTTTTTACCATCTTTTTCTTCCCCCTACTTCTCCAAAGTGGTGCAGGGCCCAAAGGCCCTAAGGTGAGCTACAAACATTTGTCACAGCCCTTGTCACTGCTTCCCAAGCCTCAAATTATTTCTTCCTTTTAATAGCACAGCCCATCCATTTCCCCGTCCCAACATCAAGCTCAAGTTAACCAAGGACACGGTTTCTTGACAAGTAGATTGTCCATGACAGGAGACATTTGCAGGTTTGTAAGCATCCGTGCAGACCACACAACCAGCCGAGCTCAGGACTGAGGCAGCACTGCATTCGTAGTGGTGGTCTCTCTCTGCCAGTTCCACAGACTGCCACACGTAAAGCCTTCTGAATTGGTGCTGACATTCTTGTCAACAAAGAGGGCAACTGAGGAAGGGTCCCTTTTGTAGATCATACCAATTCCCTCCAATAGGGAGGATATAGCCCAAACATTTAGTCAAAATACCACAAGCAAGGTCAAAATACCACAAGCAAGCTCTCAAGTCAGACTGCCTGGCTGAAGGACACAGCTGGAGTACTACTGAGTGCTAAAAGCACCCTCAGTGGTGGTCAGGTACGAGTCAGGACTGGTGCAGGAAGAAGCCTTGAGTACCAGCTGCACTAGTCTGACAGCTGGATACACTGCTGAAAACCAGCGCTTTGTGGAAGAAAACACAGGAAGGTGATGAAGACCCCTTCTTATTCATGAGCAAGCCTGGGTCCTTCAAGACCTGGATAACTTGCAACGCTCAGTGACCTTTCCTGCGAACGCAGGAAAAAAGAGGCATGTGACAGGAGGGCAGCTAAAGAATACAATAAATATATGGTGGAGGAACTGGACACCACACACAGATCATTGTGATTGAGTGAATGCCGATTTATTACACAGCACACACTTTTTATATAGAGTAAAAGCCACATACAATTGGTTAAATTGAATCTCCATATAACTGCAAAACCCTATTGGTTATTACCCATATCTCACAAGTCCAATGTTTATATTATCTCATCCTCGATGTTTTCAAGCACCTGCAGAGTCCTGTGAGAAACTATTGTGTGAATTCCTGGGGAGTAACCTCCTCCCTACCACCTAGCAGCAGCTGTGCTCCTTGCTGCTTCTTAGCTGATAGCTACTCCAGTCTCACAGGGTCCCACATAGATCTGACTTGCTCACTCTTCATTTTTCTGTAGCAACAGGCAGTCTTTGCTCAGAGATGTGAGGAATCATACCTGGTCATCGGCCTTTCCCACCTCCCGGCTTTATTCTGAGCAAGAGGAAGGAGGAGATAGAGATGGAAGAGAAAGCATAAATTGAATTAGGACATCATGACACATGACTTCCATGAACCTCCACTGCTCTCCAAGACACGGGGCAAACACAGTTCTGCTGGTGCCCTTCCTGCTCCAGACTGCAATGCTACAGAAGCACAGGAGCAATGAATGCTCCAGGACACAAGCAGTTCATGAGTAATTCAGGATGGCCAGTAAGGGCAGCACTGTCTTCAAAACAAGGCAGCTCTAACATCTCCCCTTGAAACTCAAGGGAAGGATGTTTTCTGCATGCATTTTTTTAGCAGGTGCCACAAAAGTTGGACATCATGATTTTAAAGCCAAGTGCATTCTCCTTTCTGTATTTTATCCTGCATGGCTAGATTTGGCTGTTTATTTGAAATACAAGCTTTTCAAACCTAAGAATTCAGTGGTTTATTCCACCTTCTTTTTTTTAATGATGCTAAACTAACACTTGTAGCTTTAATGCTATTCATCCTGCATTTTTTATTTATTAAAAATTGAATCCACATAGAAGGCAGAGGTAAAATACTAACATTTCTACAAGCCAGAATGTATTTTTATATCATCCTTACAACCATTACTTACACAAGTTTCCCTGAAACATTGATCCATTTGAAATCTGACAACTTTTATGCTTCTTCTGAAGCACTAAAATCTATACAGATACTTTTAATTTACAATGCTGCACAGTACCGGCACCTCCGAACTTCCAAAACAAAGGCTGCATTGTCCCAGGAGCAAGGAAAACAAGCTGATGCAACTGAAGGGTAATGCTAATTTTGTTACATCTGCCTACTGCCACAATACAAGTTAGAGGATATTCAACAGCATACCTTGATGTAATCCAACCCAAGCCACTACAAAAAGCCTGTAAGTTTTGCCATCTTGTAGTTCCTAAACTGCAAGCAATTCACATGGGCATTCACCTTCACAGGAAGGTGTTTAACTGAATGTCAGTACATTTCAGAAAGCAAAATATTAGATACAAAACCTGACTACCTGGAGAGTCCTGTTACAAGAAGTAAATATATTCCCATTCTGGCTCATTTCAGAGGAAAGATTTAGACTCATCCTTGACTGCTGACTACCCAGACATTATAGCATCATTTGAGTACTGGGAAATCTACAGTGAAACTTACTGACTAAAGACAATTTTTTAAAATGACATTAGCATTATAAATTTCATTGGGAGGTGCATGTCTTTGATAAAGACATTGGGATTAAAAAAAAAAGGCAAATATGCAGTACCGGTGCAGAATTACTGTAAAACCAGTCATCCTTTTCAGCAACATCCAACTTGAAAGTAATTGCAACAGATGCTCCAACAACTGAACAGTCCTGGCAGGAAACAATTACAGCATCAAATAGCAATAAAGTCAATACGTATCTTGAGGTCTCAATAGAGCAAGACCAAAACCAGTTGAATAAAAGTCATCTTCTTTTTTAAAAAACATTGAAATACAGCCCGACAGGGAAGGGTCAGAAGTTCAGCAGCACTTTCTTCCTCTTGTGAGAAAGCGAAGGTAGAAGCCCTCGCTAACACCCTCTGCTGCTATGCAAAGTATCAACCTGTCTCTATCAACATTACGCAATTCCTCCATTAATATTTCGTTGCCGCTATAGAAAGCACATCTGTAAGTGCGGTACCTTCTCTGAACTCTTCATCTCCCACATAGGGTTTACATAAAGAAGCGTTGCAAGGAGCAACACGTAAGGAACTTTCAGCAGTGCTCTCCGTCGTGCCAGTGGAAAGAATTCCTGCGGGACTGCCTGGGAGCGCGGGCAGTGTGACCCCGCACAGTAAGTTACGGAGTCGCTCTGCATCGCCAAGCCCCGCTCACACACACCTGCCCGGGACACTCCTTCATCCATGTTCCACGAAAGCCTTTATCAACCTTTTTCAAGTCACATATTATGGTAATTTGGCCACTGAGTTTTTGGTTATTCCCTCCTGCTCCTCGTGCCATCTAGCAAAATAAGAAGTTGCCTTAATCCAGAGACTTCCAGATCCATCCTGCAGATAGGCTGTAAGCATTCCCATTACCAAATGAATGAACACAGACACATTCCCAGTGCCCTGCAAGACAGACACACACCCCCGTTCCCAGACGCTTGGGGCAGAAAACCAACCCGCGAAACACACATGGGTCGCCCCTGCCACGGCTCGCCCCCGGCAGCACGTGCCCCCTGTCCTGCCGGCCCGCGCCGCGACAGCACGGACCGCAACATTCCGGGGAAGTAGCGACACGGGACCATACCTGCAGCTGCGGCAGCCCGGGGCACATCACTCACCTGCGGGCAGCTGCAAGTTGGCCGGCAGCTGGAGGGTGGCGGCGGGCGGCCCCTTGGGCGCCCCGGGCCGCGGGACCCCCGCAGCGGCCGCCTGCGCCACCGCGGTCCCCGCCAGGGCGGCCGCCGGGCGCGGCGAGGCGGCGGCGGCTCCGCCGGGCACCTTGGCGGCGGGGCTGCCCCGCTCGGGCGCCGAGCCCGCGGCGGGGACGCAGGCAGCCGCCTGCTCGGGGTGCCCGCCGGGCATCAGCCTGACGGGGGCCGCCGAGGTGCTCATGGAAGAGGAGGAGGCGAGGGGACAGGGGGCGGCCGCGTCGCGCAGAGCCCCGCGGCGCCCCGCAGCATCGCGGGCGGGGGGCGCTCAGGGGCTACTGCCCCGGCCGCCGGCTCGCCCGCAGAAACACATGGCAGCTCCGCTCCTGCGGCTCCCGGGCACCGCGCACGTGGGCCCGGCCGGCCCGGCCTCCCCTGCCGCCGGCGGGAGGGCGGGAGGCGGTGATGGGAGGGAGGGGAAGACGGGCGGAGGGCGGTCCCACGCCGCCAGCGCGCCCTACTGCGGCGGCGCCCGCCCCAGCCTAGCCCAACCCAACCCAAACCCAGCCCAGCTCAGCCGAAACTCAGCCCAACTCGACCCGGGTCCGGCACCGCTCTGAGCCCGCCCGCCCTCCGTGTTTGCAGAGCCCCGCGCCCCGCCGGGGGCAGGTTGGCGGCAGCGCGGAGACCCCGCGGCCGGCGGGGTGAAGGGGCCGCGCCCGGAGCCCCGGGACGGTAACGCGGGGTGGGTAACTCGGGGCTGAGCCGGGCCGGGCGCTGCCCCTCCCGCCCTCCGTCCCGCCTACCTGCGCCCGACCACCTGCGGCTGTACCTGCGTGCAGGTGGCCTGAGGGATTCCATTCAAAACTAAAGGGGCTCTGGCACGTGTAGGAGTTTCCCGTGGCATGATACGAATTTGCTGAGGGGCCGAGAAGGCGAAAGCAGCTCAGACCTATAAGGAAGAAGAACACAAAGTTGTCCTCCTTGACCTTCATGCCCAGGGCTTGACTTGAGGAAAGGCTGAGGGGGAAGTGCAGCTCACTCCCCTTGAAAAACAAGGGTAGTAGTTGCAGAATACGTACAACACAGCTTTAAAATCAAATTTCAGAGTGTAGCAAATCCTTTGCTCATGGGATGGAAATTTCTGCATGACCTTCAGTATTTCTGTTTTGAGGTTTCTGCATGTCATAGCTAAGTTTGGGCTAAATTTCAATAGATTTTGAAGCACATTTATGCATGTGCTTGACTTTATGCAAAACACTTAAGGGGTATTGCTTATATCTGCCCAAATAGAGCACAACGTAAGCAATTACAAAATCTGAGGCCTGCTGTAGAGTTCATTAAAGTGGTCGAAGAAGCACAAAGTCTAACAAAATATTAGGAGGAAAAAAAATTATTCGTGTATTAAATATCCCTTGCGAATGTGTTTTTCACATAGAAAGGCAAATTCTAATACCTGATATACTGAAAATCATGTAAAATATGAAGAGAATGCAAATAATTATACAACTCTTTTTATTTTATGGCCTAATATATATTTCCATGCACTGCTGCTTACAAGTTTGTCAGATTGCAGGAGTAAGGGAAAAACGCTCCTCTTTTGGACTATTTCCACTAACAACCTTTCTTTATTTCAGTGTTACTGCTTTAAATTTCTGTCAGCAGCAATAGAAGCAGCTACAGAACAGAAATTGCTTGAGATGAGAATTGGAAGCACAGGGCCACAGCTTCATTTCCAGGGTGGTCACAGTACAGGTAGCTAGCTGTACCCTCCCAAACTCTACTAGTAAAGGTAACAACAGACATGGGAGAGAAGTTGCATGGACTAGGTGGTTAAATGCCTTAATGGTGATAGAGACAGACAGACTCTGACACTCCAACAGTAATTGCTCTCTCACACAGCAACCCTCTCCTTCACCACCACAGCTTTTGCCTTGTCTCAACTCTCACCGTGCCAGAAAAAATCAGCCCAAAATCTCAAAGAGGTGACAGCAGCAGTGGTTACAGTTTCCAAGTATCAGAGCAACCTAGGAAGACTGTGGAAGAGGAGGTGCTAACACAGGAGGGAGGCAGCCTATGTACCCTTCAGAACTCTGCCAAGTCTGATCAAGTTAGGTCACTTCTTACATATGTGAAGCTGTTTTACACGCACAAAGTAACAACCAGGGTACAGTGAGTTACCTCCTACATGCCAAAGGATGCTCAGAGACCAGGAGACAGGGAAACTTCAATTGCAGCAAAGACCCAACAGTGAATGATGGCAGAAGCAGTGGGATGCAAGGGAAGGCATAATGTCCATCCACTGTTCTTGGACTTCAGGAAGAATGGAGTTGGCTTATTACTTTGGGCCAAGTTTTTATCCTCTTGGGGCCATTCAACTTACTATGGAATCTCTGAGTCACCCATGCAAATGCTCAGGAGTAAAAGCATATCTGGAAGAGACAAAAAGAAATAGCTAAAGATGAGAGGAGTGTATGCACTAAAGCTTCAAGGCACAGTAAAGTGTGAAAAAAGGAAGTAGAAAATACAGCAAAGTCAGAGAAAAAATATACAAAGCAAGGAGCAAAGGAAGGACTGTGGCATACAACAAAAGAAAAGGCATAGCAAAATTACAACAAAGAGGGAGAAAAATCACCATAGCCCAGTGAACAAAGCCCGGATTTAGAAATTTAAAAAGTTAAAGAGCCATAACTGTCCACTCCAAACAAAGCAGAGGTACATCATTCTATGAAACTGCACAGAAAATAAAAGAAAGCACTCTTTTTCCACACTGGAAAAATGTGTAATTACTGAAGCCCAGTATATAGTCTTCATTAACAAAGTTAAGAGAAATGCAAAAAAGTGATTCAGAATAACAAGTAACAAAGAATCTGGAATTTCAGAGCTATTTTTCATGACTGAAGGGGTTACAGCCCACGTAAGGAAAGTTACATTTCTCATTATCTCAAGTTTTGTTTCTTTTTTAAAATCTTCATTCTCTTGGGTAACTGTGACCACCAAAAAACTCCATCCATTGAAAAACTCTCAGTTAAGTCATCATTCCTGTCTACACCTATTTCACCCCAAGCCCTTGTCCAGAGGACACTGCTGAACATGGTAACTGCTTTTCAAATCAGCTGAAGATACACTTAACTGTTCATTCCATGAATACCCAGCCTCGGCAAACTGACCTGTTTTACTGCTTCAAATAACCCATGAATGGGCTCATCTGACAATAACGTAGAGGTACCTTCCTTACCTTCCAGGCATAGGAAAGCAGAACTGCAAACAACAGTTCACATTTCCTTCCCAGGGAGCTATTACATCATGTATATATTGCCTGTAGTTTGATCTGCATAACCCATTTCCAACAGCTGGGGCTTACACAGTGCGCACTGGATTTGTCTCTGCTGTTCTAAGCTTTTTGGAGCTTTGAAATAGCATATTTAAAATACAAACAAGCTACCCACCCTCCAAAATTTCTGTCCAGACAGCAGGCCTTCACTCTTCCAAAGACAGACCTTTATAAAGTCCTTAGATCTTCAGTCAGTTTCACATCCAACATTGGTTTGAGTCTACAATAACCCTGTCAAAATCAATCTAATATGCTTCAGGGTTTTTAGTCTGTCAGTGATCCTTTTTACAAAAGTTTTATTTTCTCTCAAATTGATAAATCATCAATTAAATGCAACAACCAAATTAACTGGAATGAGAAAATTGTAATATTTGCCTTAAGCTTTTCCTAGATGACAGGGACTTGGCAGCACTATGAAAATAACTTAACCATATAATGGCAACATGAAGGGCAGAAATAAGTGTGAAGATTTAATCTCATTAGTTAAAATAGTTAATTTAAATGGGAAAAATTAAAAACTTGCCATGAAACAAGTGAAATAGTATCAAAGAATGCTAGCTGTTCAGGAAAAGATGCTGAAAGAAATGAGATACTGTGGATAAGAGCAGTAAAAATCAGGGAATAAAAAAAGTAATTAAAAAAAAAGAGAATGAGTTGACCGAATATGCAGGAATAAAATATATGACCAAAAAGACTAAGTGATGGGAATACAGTTACAAATGGAAATTTATTCACTAGTGAAAACAACCAAGTGAAATCACATTTGCTATCAGCAGTAACCACACCTGCATTATGGTTGCAATTTGAGTAATTTACCTTTTTTTTGTTTATAGTCAGTGTTAGTCTGCCCTGTTTTTTCCATCTTGACTCAAGAGCTTTTATGGAGGTGCCTCTTTTTTTTTTTTGAACATTCAGGTCACAAATGCCAAACCAAACATCACACTGATTTATATGTCAAACTCTGTTCCATGAGGTACAATACCCTGCAGCTTTAAAACCTTATAAAACATTTAGAGTACAATAGGAAGGTACAACAAAATACATATAGTTCTATACTGTTATAAACCATAAAGCTTGGTTGACTATACTGAACTACTAATAGCAAGAACGCTAAATGAACATAGAGCCTTACAGTGAGGCATGTGAAGTCCCAGAAGAAGAAAACCTGTCTGGGTGAGCACCTGCAGTGCCTGTTGATTTGGGGAACCCCAAGCTATTTCACAGAATCATAGAATCATTTAGATTGTAAAAGACCTCCAAGATAATCAAGGCCAACCATGAACCCTGCAGTGCCAAGTCCACTACTAAACCAAGTCCTTCAGTGCTACATACAAACATTTTGTAAATACCTCCAGGGGTGGTACCTCAGCCACTCCCCTAGGAAACCTGCCCCAATGCTTGACAGCCCTTTCAGTGCAGAAATTTTTCCTAATACCCAGTCTAAACCTCGCCTGGTGCAAATTGAGGCCCTTTCCACTTGTCCTCACTTGTTACTTGGGAAAACACTGACACACACCCACTGGACTACCAGCTCCTTTTGGGAAGTTGTAGAGAGTGATAAGGTCTTCCCTGAGTCTCCTTTTCTTCAGGCTGAACAATCAAAGCTCCCTCAGCTGTTCCCCATAAGACCTATGCTCCAGAACCTTCGCCAGCTCCATTGCCCTTCTCTGGACACACTCCAGCACCCGCTATGTCTTTCTTGTGTTGAGGGGCCCAAAATTGGACACAGTACTGAAGGTGTGGCCTCACCAGGGATGATCCCTGTCCTGGTCCTGCTGGCCACACTACTTCAGATACAAACCAGGAGGCCACTGGCCTTGGCCACCTGGACACACTGCTGGCTCATGTTCAGCTGGAAGTGATCTCATGAGGTGGGAAGGTCTGGAAAACACATACACCACACAAGCTAGGCTTTAAGTGAGATAGATAGATAGATAGATAGATAGATAGATAGATAGATAGATAGATAGATAGATAGATAGACAGACAGATCAGAAAACCAAGTGAACAGGGGAAAGATGGGAGGAATGGGCACAAGCAATAGGCATGGGTAGCTGAAAATATACAGTGATAGGAAACAGGTACAGCTAAAATGCCTCTGCAAAAAATATTCACAGTGTTAAAGCTTAGCCTTTGGGCACAAATATTTTCTCATTGAAACACAGTAAAAAAATATCTGTAACTTAACATTTTAAGAGAATTACAGGACTGTATTAAGTCATACTGGATACCACTTGCTATTGAGTAAAGCTCACTAAAAGAAAGTTTTATCACTGAAGCTGCATTGGCCTATTATAATCCAGCATTATGTAAAGTGATGTTTTATTTATTGGTATTGTTCATGAATAATGTACAATATGGCAACACAGTAAATGAAACAGAACACAAATAAGAACTTTACTGCATTCATAATACCACTCAGCAGTAATTATCCCCTTTTCAAAAACTACGGTAAAAAAGGGCTAAAAAAAGGACCCCTGACAGATTTTACATATCCTGTACTAACCGCGGGCAATCATCAACTTCTGGAATACATGTTAGTAATTTTTTTTGTGCCAAATACATGTGCAAGAAAAGAAAAGATGAATATGTGAATATTGGATGTATAGCATATTGGGTGTAGTACAATCATAGCCCTGTCAAGTCTCAGGAAAACTACAAAACTCATCTGAGAAAGAAACAAGTTCAGTTAGCAACTCTGTGCACTGTAGACAATTACTGCCTCTTAGATCTTCAAAAACCTTATGCTATCAATATTTTTCTGTGACAGGTATTTTTATACTTTTTTTCCAGATTCTTTTTCCCGTCTCTATTTCTGCAACTTGCATTTCAATGTATTTTGCATTAAAAATCTGAGTAAGACAAAGTGATTAATACCACTGATTTCCAATTGTGATGCTCCAGTCTATTTAGTTATATTATGTTGAGGGATTTCTTACTGAAAATGGGCACATGAATGATCCAGACTGTATGGAATCTGTGAAATAAAAGCAGCTACCAGAAAAGAATAAATAAAGTCACAGCTGCTGTTGACTGGTAAAGGAGAAATCACTCTCTGGGATTTCACAGCAACTCCCCAGAACTTTCTCATAAGAACTCTTCAAGCTTCTCACAGAACTCTGGAGATTCACCTCGGAACAGTCAGGATGTTTCATCAAAACACTGGACTTGTAAGATGTGGAATATAACCAAGTAGAAATGTAGCTTAATGGAATGAGATTCACTATAGCCAATTAGCACGTAGCTTTAACCCTCTATAAACCATTTGCAGTGTATCAATAAAGGGCATTCTACCTTAAATCACATTGATTGTCATGTGGTGTCCATTCGTTCCTCTGGAATAAATCCCCTTTAATATTACATAGCAAAATATGTGCACATAAATATTTGTAAAGTATTTCAAAGTAATGCAAACAGTCAGGTTCAGATTAATAAGTGAGACAAAAGTCAATTAAGAGACCACTGGTAACCAAAGGGGCCAAATGGGTGTTACTCTTGGTCCTGTGCAGGGCTAAGAATGGAACTTGATGATCCTCTTGGGACCTTTCCAACTCAGCATATTCTGGGCTGCATGTCCTTCCCACCACTTAACATTGGCCATGATATGGCTGAGCAAAAGCTGTGACACAAACTACATGAGTAAAATCTGAAATCCAACTGCAGACAAGTTAAAACTAGTGTTGGTGTTCACCTACCTCATTAAACAGAGACTGGAATTCTGCTGAGGCCTATAGGATGTCTTCCTATTCTTTCATGCTGTGCCCTAGTATAAAACAAGCTCAGATGTCGGTCAGAACTATACTCCACTACGTACTTTTCAAAATTTAAAAATATATACTGCATTTAATTGTGTTTATGAGCATTTTATAAACACATAGGTGGTTATGCCAGTTATTGGAAATTTTATTTTCCTTTATCCTCACAGTATCATGTTTTAGGAAACTATTGCTGGAGTGGTGTGTTTAGTTTCCACCTCCCTATGTTTGTATATTATCTTGGATTAAGCAGGTGCAGGATTTTTAGCTGAACTGCTGGTGTTCTCAGGAATTCATAATTTGATCTACCCTTAACACACACAAAGCATAAAAGCATGGAAGCACATGATTTCTGAACCTGGAACTGCAATCTTTTTTCCTTTTTTTTTTTTTTTTTAGTTTCATGGATATTTCAAACAAACTGGTTTATTGATCAAAAATAATAAGGTATCTGTAAAGAATACCTAGATTTATATTTTTCTTCTTTTTGTAACTAATAAAAAGATGGAGATTTTTTTCCCTTCCTATTATCTCCCCCACACCACTCTCATGTTTCAGCTGGCAGAGGGGTACTTTAAACTTTGAACAAATGTTAAAGCTGAAAATCTAGTCTAATGTCAAAGCATTAATGCAAAGGAAATAAATTGCCTAACATCTTTAAATATTGGGGAAAACGTGTGTATGTATTTTTCCCTCCCTAATTTTTTTCTGTGCTGTCTTCCTAAACATCCAAGTCCCAGGCATTTCCTCTACTGTTGTATTAGGAGAGAGGAAATGCAGTCTGAATTTCAAATCACACACTCGTTAAAATTTGTCATTCAAATTTCTGAGGTTCAAACATAACTTCCTGCATTTCAGTTTGAGCCCATTTTGTCAGGTCTTTTCACAGAGCACCACTGGCGCTGTCCTTTTGCACTCCTCTTCAGGTATAGAGATTGACTGTATCTCCCTGAGTCTTCTCTTCTCCAGGCTGAGCAGTCTCAGCTCTTTCAACTTCTCCTCATAGGTGAGATGTTTCAGTCCTGTCACCATCCTCGAGGCCCCTCTTTGGTTTTCTCCAGTACATCCATGTCCCTTTTGTACTGGAGAGCTCAGAACTGGACACAGCACTCCAACTGTGGCCTCACTAGTGCTGAGCAGAGAGGAAAGATTGCCCCCTTGAACCTGCTGGCAACACTTTATACATGTAGTACGTATTAAAGTAACTGCTCAAAAAAAAAAAAAAGAAAATGCTGCATTCTGATAATATTTTTGTACATACTCTCACTTTCCACTTGTGATAAAAACAGAAACTATTAAGCTATGAAGAGACTGCAGCATGTCAGAAACACTGTGATAAGGCTCACTACAGGATAGAACATTGCTGTCATTTTCATAATTTTCAAAGACAATGATAATGTCTTATACAACCCACACAAGAAGCATGTTGTCATACACCTTCCTACACTGCCTCCTGCATGAACTGTTCCCAACAGTGTCTTACACTATTACAAATCAGCAGCAATCACTATAGCTCCCAGCACTATCAATCTACAGAGACACTACAAAAGTCACATAACATTGTACCACCAGATGTTAGGGGAGATTTCATACATCATGTTGAATGCACAGGTATCACCCGGAATAATTTTTGTGTGGAGATTTTGGATACCAGTTATAGAATTGTTTCCTATAAAGTCATTAATACATATCTGTGATGGCTGGTTGGTTTCTCCTTATTAGCAAGTTCAATGGTTTTTTCCACCAGATTTCACAGACTAGAATACAACAAAATCATTAAGATAACTATATTTACTAAGCATTTCCCATTTTAATAAAGAAAAGAAGCCCAAACTTTTCTTGAAGCATTTAATTTGCACTGGAAGACTTCTTAGGAAAGCTGATTACTAGTTTGATGGTGTCCTTTGAGCTCCTGAAGCACCTTCTGAGTAATTCTTTTCCAAAAACTCTCAGCCAGTTTTAGCATTGCCACTAATTCCATTGGGCTGCAGAGGACAGAAAGGAAGGTAAAAATCTCACCACAACACACATGAGCTTAGTGGCTGTAATTGATCTTACAAAGGGTTGTGTACATTTTGTACTGCAACTCCCTCACTATCACTATGCAATACACAGTGCACAACTTGCCTGGCTGCCAGGTCAACGATTTCCACTTGCAGCTTCTAGTTAGACTCTGGCAATGTTTCAGCCCTTCATCTTAGAGTATCCAAGATCATAAATATATATGAGAACAGGAGTTCTCAGCATTTTCATGCCACATGTCTTTTTCTTTAAGTAAACTATTCTAGCAATGCTGTGTTTGCCTAAATCTCTTCTTATGTAGAACTAGGGGAAGGACAGAATTTTCAACACCTTTTAACTGTCTAAGCAACAACTGAAGAAACTCAAATTAAATTCTGTCCATGGCAGAAGTATTCCAAGTAAACTGGGATACAGACTATTTCACTAACCCACGTAGATCTATATTCAGCATTTTACAAATGCCATGGCTCAGTTCAGTGTTTATTTTTGAAAAAAAAAAAAGCAAAAAAAAAAGGCCAAGAAACACTGTTTGGAAGAAGTGCCGAAGTTTGGCACCTATTTCTTTACATCGAGAAAAAATAAAAGGAATGCACAGGGTTTATCTCAAATGACATTCAAAACTTTTTTCAGTTTCATTTGCATCAAAATTGCTATCAGTTTCCTGGTGAATTGAAAAGTATGTTAAGACTGGCTTCTAGTGCTCTGTTGTCTTTTCTTGCAATATCTAGTGAATAAATATTTATAGTGGTTCAAGGATTATCTTTCCTTCTCTGAAGTGTAATAATAAAAACTTATTCTAATGTGATACTCCTATAAAAAATCGGTAGCATTTGCTTATTTAAAAGAGATGCAGAAGGTGGGCAGAAGATTCATCTGGGTTTACTGAAGAACTGACTATGACCATCTCCACCTGGGCCATGACTTTGTCAAGTGACAGTATGTCTGTTAGTCCAACAGCTAACACACCTCTGCCAATCCTATAGACAAGGTTCCATCAACATTTTCTTGAAATTAAAATGAGAATGGCAAGAAAGGTGTCCTATACTGTTTACAGTGGACAAAAAAGTATATTTGGAAAGTTGGTTTTATGTTTACAGTACTTTCATTAATAAACCAGTTGTCAGGTTCTGTAAATCCTCAGCTTTATACATGCTCATAGCTCAACCTACTCAGTGTCTGCTCAATGTGGAGAGGACTTCACTCTTTCCCTGGCTTGGGAGGTGGTCAGAGAGAGGTTTCCTGGAGCTCATTTTTTACTGGTGCGCTGCACCTTTGTTCTCCATCTGCTTGGGTGCCCAGCCGCCTCTTGCTGGGCTGGTGGCAGCACTGGGAGGGGAGTCCTGGCTTGCCCCCGCAACTCCGCGCATTCTGTCCTGTACGGTCAGGACAACCACCTCTGCCTGGATTTGCCATGGAGGGGCAGGTGCCATCTGCAGAGAAGCTTCTAACACCACCCCCCTCGACGCTATCAGACAAAAAACAGTGAGAGGGTCCTTGCACTGCCCACAGGAGAGCTTTTAGCCTGTCCGTGTGGTGGCCATTCACATGTGACCTTCGGGATCGGCACCTGTCCTACCCATGTCTTTGCTTCGCCAAAGCCCACGAGTTACCGCAGCCGCTGCCTCCGAGGCAGCATCACCTCCTGCTGTTTGTAAATGTAACTGTGACAAAGGGGCAAAGATAGGATTTGATTTGCTTGAAAGGTTTGGTTACGGTGTTGCTATTTGTTCTAGTCTGGTTTTGGTTATACACACACATATACATATATATTTGTAGTAAAGAACTGTTATCTGCTTCTCTACATTTTCTGATTAAAGTCTCTTAATTTCAAAGGTTGTGGTGGCTTGAGGAGAGGGAGGCCCCCTTCTTAGTCCAGAAGGATTCCTCACTTTCCTTGATAGACATCTTGGTTTCTTTTTAAACTGAGACAACTTTAAAGAAACTACTCTCTGTTAAAACCACACAAAGTGCAGGAATTAAGGCTTAATCATATCATCCTTTAACATGATCTCAGGCACAGTTGTGAACAGATTTGAAGGAATATCTCAGATGGTTGCAATCAGCCTGCTCACAGGTGTTCTAACAGTCTTGAGTATTTGTGTCTTGGTTAGAGGGGAAAAACCAAAATGTTTACCCACAAGCAGAAGAGAGGGGTTTCCTCCGCAATAATCACACCACTCTTTATCAAACTTAAGAAAAGGAACTTTAATCACACAATAGATACAAGAAAGATAACTTCTTAACTGATATATATATATATATATATATATATATATAAATCAGGTAAGAACAGTTTTATATATATATATATATAACTGTAGGTATGTAGGTGTATATATAGATATGTAGGTATAGATATAACTGTAAACAGACCAGAGCAAACTGCTTCCCCAACACCACAAGAAAAAAAACAATCCCCCCCCCCCCCCCCCCCCCCCCAAACCAGCAGGTTTCCTTCTGGAGAAAAGTTATACTTATGGGCAATATCAGTGTCACAGCCTGGCTGGCGGCAGGGTGAGCTCCCAGATGAATTCTGTCTCTCCTTCTGTGTCTCTTGTCCCAAATGAAGAAAAAAAACTGGAAGCGGGGAACTGCTGTGTGTCCTGGAAAGCAGCTGCAAGTTCTCTCTTCCAGGTCGCTGCCCCAGCCGGGGCGGGCAGGCTGTGATGCTGCAAGTAGCGGTGAGACTGGAACAGAGACTGGGACCCCAAATGCAGGAACCAGGAGAATAGCCGTGGCAAGCAGAAAAAAAGCGGCTCACCAAGAAGCAGCAGCAGCAGGAACGAAGAGCAGCCAGGAGCAGCCAGAAAACGGCTTCTCCTCTACCCCAGCGCACGCGCGCGCACACACACACACACACACACACACACACACACACACACACACACACACACACACACACACACACACCGCTCCTGCGTTCAGCCCAGCTAAAAAAAAAAGTCCCCCAAAATAAAAGAGACAGCCTCCCCCACCCCCAACCGATCAAGAAGAAGATGGTAGCAGTTAATTACTTCTTTTTGTTAACTAATGGCATGGGCAGTTAGTGGCAGAGGAGAGAATTTGCATAATAATTCCAAACTACAACAATTTGAAAACAAGAAACTGCATTTGTGAATTTTACATTCAATTTGGCCTTTCACATTGTTCTCTTCTGTAAGGGATGTTGTTGTCTTGTTTTTAAGTTTATATTTTTATCTCGGCTCTTTTATACAGTAATATTGTTTGATCTCTCTGCTTTATTATTTTCAAATTATACAAAAAAGTTCTTCACAGATCTATACATAGAAAGAACAGTTATGTTTGCTGATGCTCCTTAAAATAAAAGAGTATAACTATTATTTTTCTTTTTGTGATATTCATTTTTTAAGAAGTTTTGCAAAGGAAACTTAATCTAACTTCATTTTTTAAAAGCAAAATAATAAAAACTATCAGTTTGTTGTCAGTACTGAGGATCATCTGACACTTTTAAGCAGAAACCTAAAAGTGTCAAACTGCTTATCTGGTAAAGTTGCAAAGCAGTGTGTGATGTGTTCTTCTGTGGCTCGACCCTCAAGAGTCAGTTTATGGTACTGTTAATCATTATTCTGGCACCAGCAGCCAGGTCTGCATAATCTTAGTGATAATGCAATCACAATGACTCTTTCATTAACTAGCAACAAAATATTATTCAAGAAGGAGCAAACCATTCCAACCTTTTTTTTTGTCAGAAATCACTGAAAAAGCAATTTAAGTGAAGACAAATTCATAACAACACACAGAAGTCACTTTCTTCTGAGAAACAGCAATTTTAAGTACATTTCAGGCTGTAATAGCTTTTAAGTGTACAGAAAGTTAACTTGCAGAATCAAATATGGATATAGTTGATTCAAAAACACATATGAGAAGTACTCTCTTCCCTAGTGTACCACACATCATGGTTTTGGAAATTTACCACTCCTGCCATCCCACAGTACTAAAATGGGGGCTACAATACTGTAATAGTGTATAAGAAGAGAGGGTTGCTGAGGTACATCCTTATTATTCTTCATTACAAGCTACTGGAAAAAATCCAAAGCACAATACGACTCTGCAACTTTTTTGATGGTAAAGCCAGCTGAGTAACTTCCTTACTTCCCAATTTCCTAGCCAATTAGTCATTCTCTGGTGATTATTCATTCTCCCATTCTCCCACAAATTCACCTGCTTGTGAGGCCAGTGAAAACATGCTATTTACAAAAGTAAAAGAGAATTACCTTTTTTTTTTTTAAGTGGGATCAATTTTATGATCTGTTTACTACAAAAAGCTGAAAATTTCTTCAATTAATTGAACTCCCCTTTTTGGAGAGCAGCTTCATTTTCGGCATCAGCCAATATAAGAGCACACTGCTATTAAAAGAGAGATTCTCCTGTTTCCTGCCCCTCACTTTTATATTTTCATTCTTTTCCTGTTTTAGGATAAACTGTTCTGCAGCTCTGATCAGTGTGTTGACCAAACTCAAAACTAAATTTTCTTTGACAAGCTGAGTTTTGTTTTCATCCCTTCTGAAAGCACGTAAAGAGGAATATTTAACATCCTGATAGCACAATCTAAGTGGAGATTGTCACAAAATACAGCACTTCTGTTCTTCCCAACCACTTCCACATAGACAATCCTACAGCTTCCCTTACATTGGATTTAACAATCACACAGCTTTGTAGCAACTCACCAAAAAAAAAAGAATTCATTTGCATCAGATCAGTGACTTTTATCTTCAGTTGCACCTTGCATGCACGGTTGGTTAGATGTAACATTGCACTCTCAGTGGGTGGCCATAATGGCTTGATCACCAAAAAAAATGACAGTTCCATCTCATCCCCCACCTACTTCCTTCGCTCCCACTTGCCCTGACAGAGTTATATAATTGCACACTGAATCAATTCAACAAGTAAATGAAGACGGGTTTTTTTCTGTGAGGTTGGTGAGCTGAGTCAACTCACAAGGGCTCCAAAGCAGCTTCAGAAGAGGCACCAGTGGGGAGATGGCAGTGCCTAGGACAGAGCAGAGGCAGGAGGAAAAAGTGCCACCACCCAGGAACACACACTAGTATGGGAGTTTAGACTGATCTAAGTCAGTGCTACTGCAGCTTTCCTCTTTGATTTTCTTCCCCTTCCTCTGAGCTTCTGCTGGCTCTTACCTGGCCTGGATGAGACACTGCAAGAAACCTTCTTTTCCTGGCTTATCTCTCTGCCCTACAGAGTTTACAGCATGGCTTACCCTAGCCCAGCCCGGCAGCAATGCCAGCACAAAAGTGGCAATGGAGGAGTGCAGCTTGGGGTAAGAACTTTGCCATGCAGTGGCAGCTAGCCATGACCAGGCAGTGTTCACATGGAATTGTACAGTGAGATATGATGTGTGCTGTAGGCAGTTTTGCTGACAATATGCTGAGTTTCCATGCAGTTCTGCCTTAATTCAGTTCTTATCTGAAGGAAAATATTCCTTGTTTAGGCAAATGTTTGAGAGTGTTAGCTTATACATGTTTGTACAGGGGTCTCATTTATGAGATGGACACGTCAAAAGATAGCATCTAGGGCAGAGGAGGAGAATAGCAGTGCAGATCTAAGCCCAAATTTGTCTTCCAAGTCTTCAGGAATATTTCCAATATCATCCTGTCTTGTTTTGATGAATTTAATCTCTAGGTTTGCCTTTCTTGTCTCTTTCAGTCTGCCCATTGCCATTGCAACTAGTACAGAGCAATTTCTGCTATCCAGGAGGCTTGTCCCTGATGACAAGATGCATCCTAAAGAATGATTTAAAAAATCCCAGGACCATCAATTTTTCAAAATCAAAATGATTCCCACTGGCCCCATAAGGATCCCTCTGCTATATTCAAATCAGTTATGTAGAAGCTTTCATACCCTCATACTGATCTCCCAAACCATAGTGTCCATGTTCACAATGTTTTTCATAAACTCAGATTTTAAAGGTCTCTTATGTACCACATACCTGCAGTGGAATGTACTGTGCAGCAATAACTAGGAACAATAGTTGAAAAAACAAACAAACCTAAGCAACCAGTGCATACATTTTCCTCACAGTTCTTTCCTCTTGAAGCTTGATGACATTTTTTTTCTCATGTAAACAACACAGCTGTATCCAACCCTCAAATTCCAGCCTGTTAAATATGAATAAATCATTCTTATCTCTAGTATTTATTTATGTTATGCAAAGGGGTTGTTGTAATACTAAAGTCTTTCACAAGGACATCGGCAAGCAGCTTTGTGAAGGCTGTGTCAGCCTCCCTAAATGGTAAATAATAATGTCTGACACCTGTTAGGAAAGAAAAATTCTAAGATCTGGTAAACATCACAGTAAAAAGTTTCAAAGCTGCAAAAGTTGTGGTTTACGAATACAGTACAGAGAGGCATAGCCTGAACAAAAGGCTTACAACCAAGTAGAAAAGAAAGGAAATAAAGGGTTACAGACACGAGTCCAGATAGATAGCAAGTCAGCACAGATCAATGTGATAAGTAGTATTCTCAGTATACTCACTGTTTATAGGTGCAGTCATGTCTAAGATGATCTAAAAGTTAACTGCTGACAAAGAAGGGTAAAGCTGCTCCACTATTCTGCCCCAAGAACTGTCTACCCTTGCTTCAACATTGAAACTCATCTGCTCACAATCTGAAATTCAACAGGCAGAAATGTGCTTTTAAAGAAAGACAATTGTTTTTCTGCCAATTTAGTTTCCTCAAACATATTGCTGCATGATCAGCTAAGTAAAAGTGATGGCACAGGAGACAGAGTGGGAACACAAGTGAGTGTAGAGGAAGCTGAAGGAAAAGCATGGATTTTGGTAACAGCCAGCTGTGAAGTTTACTTAGCTGTAAGATAATACCTGACTGCAACTTAAATGCTGTCACTGGTTTCATAGGTAGTTTGGTAAGGAGAAGTTTTGAAGATAGACAGTGATGTTCTACAGACATTTATGAGAAGCTCCGTTCATAGTCACAAGTAGAAAGAAAGATGAAGACTGTTGCTTCAAAAACTTCTGAGACTAATGGAAAAAATATTAGAATCAACATCTCAAGAGCAGATAAGAACTTTGTTTCTTTCTCAGTTGTTTGAAACTCAGAATTTCCCCTTATAAAATCTTTTAGTTAGAAGATGCAAATAAATGAATGCTGAAAAGAAAAACTGACCAGCACAGTGTCAGGTCTGACAATAGACTGAAGAAATTAACTGAGTTATAAAATCAGTGATGAATTACGATTTTGAGCTGAAAGCCTTGAGCATGACTGCAATACAACATCAGCAACTCTTCCCATGCTTAGTTAGACTTCTTCAAAGATGCTCTCCTACCAACCCTAATGAATTGATGCAAAAGATGGCTTACATGAACACATGTAGTTCTTTCCTTGCAGAAATGTATCTTCTTATCTGGCACTCCAGAAAGAAAAGCTCCTTTAGTACTACATACAAAAATCATCTCTTTTTTACACGACTTCCATATGATAAACATTCCCCTTATCACTTGCCTAAGACCAAAGCTTTGCCACATCACAACTAACCTTTACAGTTTCTTGTTCTTAGTTTCCTGTGACTATTTTATATAAAGTATAAACAGGGTAAAATATTGCAATCATGAACGTAGAAAACATTTTAAAAGACATAAACTGATATCTTTGGACAGTTAGGAAGAATAATATGCTATGGTTTCAGACTTCTACTATAAAATGTTTGCTCTTAAGTCCAAACAAACAAGTACACACAATATAGACATCAATCCTACTTGTTTTAGAGCTTATACAACTTCCATTTTAAATAGGCCGGTAAAAGTTTTCATTGACAATTTCGAGTTACATTTTCAATCCATTACAAGTTTTGTTCTCTGTTCTAGACCTACAATATATTACTTGGCTTACAAAAATTACATCTGAGCCGATAAATATCAATAAACATAGAAGGTTTCATCAGCTTCTTCATATTTCACCACTGTCCCTAGCACTGACTCTCCTTGTCATTATTTCTGATTAATATTTTTTTCGTTTCCTATCCCCTGAGAGCACAGTTATCTCGAATCTTCATAGGTTATACTTGCTTGTCCATGCCAGTATCTAATAAACTTTCCAAGCTCATGCTGACCAAACACTATGGGGTTTTTTCTTACAAATATATATATATATACTTAGTATTTACAATACATACATAAACCCTGAATCCTACAAAACAGAAATAGTCCAAACTGAATTATTGTCAATAGCTAAATGATGCCCCATATATGGCAGAATCAAAGGCCCTCTTGGAATGACTAAGAAAGAATGTAGCATTTGGTAAATGCCATAATGAATTTATTTGAACAATAGTACCTTATTCCTGCAGAAATGCATATACAGTAATATCTAAATTGTGTGTGACTGTATTTAGAAAATTATGGGAAATTGCATTCTGTCATTATTAGAAGACTAGTAGTATTTAGTACAGTGTAGATTACATTATTGAAAAAACCCTCTTTTTTATTCTTATAGAATAAGCACAAGAGTCTTAGGTATTATTTTGTCCCACATTCCCATCAGCAAAGCTTATGATTAGTCTTTTAACTTAGATTTTTTCTTACTGATAGCCCAAGCAACTTGATTTTCAGACTGACTTAATAGTAAGATACACTGCTATTTTACTTGCAAAATATATTGCAATTATGGGATAACACTGTGATGCTTTCCTAGAGTATCTATTTAGATGAGAGGCATGCTTTAAAACTGCATGCTAAATAAAAAGAGAGTGGTAAAAAACATTGCTATATATATTCTTAAAACAACATCAATACTAGAAATCAACATAGTTACTATTTTTTTTCTGTTTTCCTTATAGAAAATTGCAGCCAATTCCTGTTTGTAGGTAGTTCAGAGGCAGTTTACCAATTTCTAGCATGTACTCCTTGTTGTCCTCATTTTAAGGGAAGATACAGGCCTATCCTATCTTGCACATAACTGTGGACACTAATTAAAGTGAATTTGTGTGTGCTTCCTGCTGCTCCTGGAGCTCAACCTTCCCATCATCTTTTGGTGTGCCTACTCCTGTGAGCATGCAAAGAGATCCTTCTGGGCAGACAGGAGGACACCTCCTCACATGCCAGGGGAATACTCATTTTATCATCATTTTGTCTGCTAAAGTAAACAATAAATAACAGCAGAAGAACCCAGACACCACACACAGACCAATGTGATCAAGGGAATGCCATTTATTTCACACTGCACATGGTTTATATAGGGTTAAAGCTACATTCTATTGGCTAAATTGAACCTCACACCATTTAACTGCAAATCCCCATTGGTTATAAAGCATATCTCACAAGTCCAATGCTTATATGAACTCATCCTACATGTTTTCAGGAATATCTTCAGTGTGCTGTGAGAAACTTGAGTTCTCATGAGAAACCTCTGGGGAGTTGCCAAGAACTCCCGAGCAGAGATCTCTCCTCCCCAACAGTCAGCACAGCAGCTGCGATTTTGTTTATTCTTAGTTGCTTTCCGTCTCACAGGGTCTTATATAGATCAGGATTGATCACCTGTGATTTTTCTGTACCAACAGTCTGCCTGGAACAGTTGCACACCTGCTTTCCTCCTTTCCTCAGTGACGTAGCAGGGAAAGAGAGTTGCTTCAGCAGCCATCATCCCTACAGGCCAGACTTCTTCCCATATGCAGTCTCCTTTTTTTCACAGAAAACTTTCTCTACTTTGGGGACCCTCTTTTTATAGACTGCAGTCACACAAAGCATCTTCTTTCCCCTTTGGCTTCCACTTGAGCAGAAACACACATGCATAGATGCAAGGAGACCTGCATGGATGAACACCAGCAAGGAACTCCTGACAAAAACCAAACATAAAAATGAAGCGTACCAGGGGTAGAAGCAAGGATGGGGGATCTGGAGGAATACAGAGACACTGAGCATACAGATAGAGGATATTTTACTAATCTCAACCTTAGTTAAGGCTTCAGATAGTATCTGCTGTAACAGTGTCATAGGCAAACTGATGAAGTACTGACTAAGTGTACAGTGAGGTGCACTGTGAATTAGCTGAAGTGCCAGTCTTACAGGGTTGTGGTCAGCAGTATGGAGTCCAGTGGGGGGCCAGTCAACAATGATACAACTCAGGGGCCAATACTGGGGCCAATACTGTTTAACTTCTTCATTACTACCTGGATGACAGCAGAGAATTGGACCCTCACCAAGTTTGCAGATATTCCTAGAGTGGGAGATGTTGCCTACACCAAGTGGTGTATGCCTTCCAGAGGAACTCAGTGGGTTAAAGAAATAGGCAGACATGAACCTCATGAAGATCAACACAGGGAGGAGCAAAGTCCTGTACCTGGGGAGGAACAACCCCATTCACCAGCTCTCAATGGCAGACGACTGCTCAAAGCAGCTTTGCAAAAAGCACCTGGGAGTCCTGGTGGACAAGGTGAATGTGAGCCAGCAATGTGCCCTTAGCTCCAAGGCCAACAGCATCCTGAACGGCACTGGAAAGAGCATTGGCAGTAGAATGAGGGGGAGCCTTTACCTCATGGTATCAGGCTCTCTGAAAGGAAATTGCACGTAACATAATTTGCACTTTCTACATTCCCTCAGGAAGTTGTTGACTGGAATTGTGACAGGGTGGTAGTACTGCCCTGTAGTAGTTCAGTCATCTCTTCTGACCTTCATGGTCATGAGTCTTCAGAAGGCAGATGCTGGAGATGATCAGGTGATGCAGAAGTGGGAGTCCCCAGAAGAACAGTATGCCTCTGCACTGCAAATGTCTTGCCTTTAAACAGATCTGAAAGTTCAGTGATCGCCAAGATCACAGCTAGGTTTTCTTCAGCATAACTTGGCAGTGCCTTCTCATGTTTCTTTTCTGCTTTGCTTCCAGGAAGTTAGTGAACTGTAGCACTTTGCTTCTGTGTCCTGAAATAAAATATTAACCTCTAAGAATACTTGAGGAATTTTCAGCTCTAAGGAGGTTTAGATTAGATGTTCTGCTATTTTTTATTTATAGCATATGTTCCAAGTAGCTGGAGATTCCCTTTTGAAGAATAAAATCAGGACATGGAAAGATTTTCTCTCCACAGATGTTGCACTTACTCCCATTAGTGTAAACTGCTGAACCTGCTGTGAGCTTCTTTATTCTAAATATTTATACTTTCAGACTAAAATGACAGGTAGTAGAATAAAAATTGAGTAATCCAATGATTTTTCTCTGGGTTTGTTATTGCCTCTCTGGAATATCGCAAAGCCACCAATATCCTTGTAGTGTGCAGTGCTGTTTGGGTATTTCCTTTTACATCAGAACATACAGGCTTTCATTTCAGGTGCTAGTTCTTATTAATATTCCATACAATAGCCAGTGCAGAAGAGAAATGACAAAACTGGGGGAAAAACCAAACTGATAAGAAGCTGGCAGAATACATTCAAGACAAATTTACCCTCTTAGTGTGATCCCTTTTAGGAAGCAAAAATACAATTTACCCTAAAACCCACTCTGATATTGTGTATTTTGATAATAAGTTACTGTTTTTTAAATAAACAGAATTGGAACATCAGCCATTTACATAGGCAGACCTTCAGGTGCAAGCTTCATTTTGCAACAAAATGAATTAATGCAGAGACTGGGCATATAGGAAATTGCAGAACAGTTTCAGATCATCAAGTTCAGTTGGTGAAGAAGTACTACACCAAAAAAGGCATTTTCCCCTTTTACTATCTTCCTTTTTAATCTGCCAAAAGACATTTCTTCCTTGGAACCTGCTCTAACGTGTTACCTGGCAGTATTGCTGATGTTACAAAACACATGCATAAACACCTTTTTTTTTTTAACTGCAAGATGAAAAAGTAGTTTACCCTGAAAAGGAGGCACAAATTCACTGTTGTCATCCTGTTAGCAGTAGATTCTGAGCTATCATACTTACTATAGTAAAGAAATCAGGTGGGATTTTTTCATTTGAAGTGAATGCACTCAATGAGGTGCTGTCACCAAAAAAGAAGTTTATCTAAAGGTGCTGTCACCAAAAAAGGAGTTTATCTAAAGTCTTTTTCTAAGAAACACCTGACTCAGGAATCATTCTTCACATTTTTAGGCAGGTGGTGCTACCATAAAGTTCTTTGGTGTCCTTTTTCCCGCATATATAGCTTCATATATACTAATTTTTAAATTTTTAAATTTTAAATGCACATTTGAAAATGTGCTGATGAATCAGTAATGTCCATACCTTTACAGAAACTTGGATAATAAAAGTGGTAGAAAACAATTTGTTACTAAGAAATACAAGTTGGAACTTTTGGGGAAAAAATCTTCCAGAAAAAGACTGATCCTCCTCTGTCTGCATTCTTCTCTCTCCAAAAATATGACAAACTCAAAAGCATATCAACACAAAACCCCCCCAAACTACACTGACAAAAGAGATGGAAGAAAGATCTGATTGAAACATGTTTGCATTGGAAACTCTTGATGGTTGAGATTTATGCATCTAAATTACAATTAAATAATGTTAAGGTTGTGAGTAACTCACAAGAGCAAAAAAATGTGCAATTAATGGGAAAATATGCCATATGTGCTTTGATATCTAGGCATATTGCAGTGCATTAAGGAAGTCATAAAAAAGACACCCTGTTGTGGTTATGTGTTCTGAGACATGTGGCACATTTCCATTGTAGCTATCTATTTCCCTGCTTGTATGCATCTGTGCCATTATTTAAATGTTGATTTTGAATGTGAATTTCCCTTTGCATGGTAAAAAAACAGCAGAGCTGCAGACTTTCTTTTTTTCAATGTTTTTTTGGATCTGCTGCTATTTAGGAATGTGGAAGTCCAAAACATTAAACATACAAATGAAAAATATCACAAATCAAAATAAGTGGATTTAATTTAATCCTCAAACACAATAAAGGCAAAGGAGATGGTTGTAGTTACTATAAATGGATGATAACTGCCCTCTCAAAACTGACACAGTTAAATTTCAATCACTGTTCTCCTGTATTTTTCATGGAAACATTTAATTTGAAGCATTTGGGAAAATAAAATGGGAAATCACTACTTTCATTTTAAAGTTCCTCAACTGTGGCATCCCATAAGCATATTTTTTTCCCTTTACTCAAAACAAATCTGGAAATGTGGAAGAAGAGAATGGAACATTCAGATCCTAAAAGCACTATTTATGTGGCTGGCATGTAACCCAAATTGTCCCACTGTGATCACCAAGATACCCCAGTGCACAATATTTTATACACAGTGGTTGGGTAACCAGAGAATGACATCTAGATGTCATACTTGTGAAAACAGAAACATCTTTTGTGGCATTCCCAGTATTCCATTTATTTCATGGGAATCTGTTTGCTCTCCAGTTGCTGGAGATGCCTGTAGCCTCGGGACACTTTCAGACACTGATTCTCCAGAGCCAAGTGTAAGCTTCTGCTAAAAAATTAAGTCCTCATAATTCTGTTTGCAACTGGCTAGGAGATGGTATCTTCCAGTCACACACTGATTTGTCCATGGCCATCATGCATTCTTCATTCCTAGGATTCTTTGTTGCTGTTTGTAGTTATTAGAAAAAATACTCCTTTGAACACAGAGATATTACAAGTTACCCCAAGAGTTCACTCCAAGATCATACAAAAATAACCGTAAATCCCCATGTAGCACATCAACTTTAGAAAAGAGCAGGTTTCCTCAATGCTTTTTTTTCTATTTTTGGTTTCCTACAAGTGTTATAGTGATGATGATGATGATGATGATGACGATGATGATGATTGATGATGATGATGATGATGATGATAAAGTGTGTGGGAAACAGAAAAAAATGGGCAAAGATAGTCCAAAATAATGGACCCAGATACCATGGTGATGAGTGAAATGGTGAGAAACACCAACAACCTAATGGATATGCTGGCATTGCTCCTTAGTATGACCTACAGTGCAAGGATTGGGCCAGAAACACTTCCTGGAGAGAAAACCAGGCCAGATTAGCATACATTAACTCAGGGTCCTGTATAATCTGAGGAGACGGGGCAGAAGAAGTGCCATTCTGGTAACAGAAAGCATAAGGCCCAGGCAGCGGGCACTTGGAGAGTGCGATGCTGTAGGAATGCAGGAACAGCTTGGCAGCCAGCAGCCTGGGAACTGGTTATCAGGGAAAAAAGCATGGGGTGGTGAGTAGTTGCAGTACACCCTTGGACAGCAGAGCTAGGAAGAGTAATCTTCATGGGGCTGGCGAATGGAGCCAGCCTAGAAACAGTCTGAGGAGAAGGCATGCCAGTTGGGAAGCAGATGTACAGCCACGGGGTGGCCATGGATGCCCCTGACAAACATGTGCTGTAACCCAAAGGGCTGGAGGGAAGAGGGAGAGTTTTCAGGCAGCGACAGCTGAGAAACAGAGCAAGCAACACACCGAGTAAGGACCCAGATTCACATTTTGTGTTGCGGTGTCCTGTCAGTCACAGCAGCACACGCCTCTGCCAGCCGTAAGAGCAGGGATCAATCTGCAAAGGGCAAGGAATTCTGCATCCACAGCCTGTAGTGTTGCACTGGAATGCACACAGGCTAAGCAGGGCATGTGGTCTGGAAAAAGCTGGTTTAAAATGCTTTAATTGGGGACTTTAAACGTCCCTGTACCCATTACTCTTTGAAACCCCTCGTTCTTCTAAAGAATTGTCTTAGACTTTACAAACTTGCTCATGCAGCTCTTTAGCAGAAAGGAGATTCCCTCCCGTGGCTGCACTGAAACAAATCAAGGCTAGATTCAGCACTTCCAGTGTCTGTCATTTATACTTAAAAGTTGCAGCAGAAGTTGCTTTTCCATGCTCCGTTTCACTCCCACGGCACGGAAGCTGCGGCTCCCCAGCTCGGCAGGGAAAGCAGCTCCAGGTCAGCGAGCTGGGGCCGCACAGCTGCCCCCCCCAACTTCTCATGGAGTTGTTAGGGTTGGAAAGGACCTCTGGAGATCACCCAGTCCGACCTCAGGGGCACCTAGAGCAGGTGACACAGGAACGCATCCAGGTGGGTCTGGAATGTCTCCAGAGAGGGATCCACGACCTCCCTGGGCAGCTGTTCCAGTGCTCTGCCACCCTCAATGTAAAGAAGCTCTTCCTCATGTTGAAGAGGAATTTTTTGTGCTTTAGTTTACGGACACTGCTCCTTGTCGAGTTGCTGGGCATCACTGAGAAGAGCTCGGCATCATCCTATGGTAGGAGTGTCATAGCGGCAGCACCACCTCTCCGGGCGCTTTCTGACCGCCAGTCCCCTCACGGACGGGACGGGACGGGACGGGACGGGACGGGACGGGCACACCGCAGACCCGCAGCCGTTCCCGCTCCCCGCTCCCTCTCCCCCTCCTCGCTCTCCGCTCCCGCCGTCTCCCGGGGCTTCCCTGCGGCGCCCCCCGCCCCGCCCGGCGGCCAGCGCGGGTGCAACCAACTGCGGCGCTGGGCGGAGGGGGGAGCAGAGCGCCGCCGGCACAGCCGGAGCGCGGCAGCGCTCGCACCTCCCCAGCGGGTCGTACCACTGCGCTGCCCGTCCGGCGCTGAGGCGCGTCGGGCAGGAACGTACCAATGCTGCGGAGGGAAAGGGGGTAGACAAGAGGGTGCGTGACAAGGGGTGAGGGGGGTCACGTTCGAAATGGTGCAGTGCCGGCTCTCGGTCTCGGTGTTTCGGCCGGGCCGGGCGGGGCGGCCGCGCCCTCATCGGAGCTCCCGCTTACCGGCGGCAAAAGCGGGGAGGAGCCGTCGGTCCTCCTTAACCCCTTCCCCCGGCGGGACGCGGATGGGCCGTCCCGCCATGGGCGCGCCCCCGCCCCCCCGCGCGCCGCGTTCTTCCCGGATCGCCGCCGCTGGATCCGTGGGGTGCGCGTGCGGGCAGGCGGGAGCGGAGCCTCCCGGCATCCTCCAGACATGTCGGTGGCGTTCGCGGCCCCGCGGCAGCGGGGCAAGGGCGAGATCACGCCGGCAGCCATCCAGAAGGTGAGGAGGGCGGGGGCGGGAGGGCCCGGCCCGGCGGCCCCGGGGGCTGCAGCTGCCGCTTCCTGCCGCGCGGGGAACGGAGGCGGCGGCGGCGCCCGCAGCGCCGAGGCCTTGCCGGGGGAAGGGAGGCGGCCGCGCCGCGCTCGCCTTGCACCGGGTCCGGTCCGGCCCGGCGGGGCTGCCCCACTCCCTGCGCTCGGGCACTTGTTGCGAGGTCCCGGGGCCGGGCGGAGGCGCCGGGCGGGGGCGGGCCATGTGCCCGAGCCTCCCGCCCCACCTTCTTTCCTCCACTTCGGCTGCCCCCATCGCCCCCGCGGGCGTGAATTACTCCCAGAGAACTCTTCCTGGGAGCGGAGGAGGCGAGTAAGTCCTTCCTGCGAGGGGGCCCTGACCGCGGGGCCGCAGACGGGCTGTTCCAGACCCTCTGAGGGCTGAGCGGCGGCTCCGGCACCCAGACTCGGTCGGCCTGGTAGTTACCGCTCCCTCCCTCTAACCCTTAAGTGTGATTAAAGAAGAACATTGCTGCCGGAGCCAATGACAGCGGCTCCGGACGACTCCATTTAAGCTTTTGTGGGAGGGAGAAAGTTCACTTGTTAAAGCGCTAACAGGATCTATGATAATCCAGTGTTTTCCGTCGGCAGAAACAAATGAGCATGTTCAAGTTTACTGGTAACTGGATGGTGTTTGGAAACTTTGCTGAAGACTTGTGCTGTCATTGGTATAGATAGCTGTGAATCAAACATTTCAGATTGCTACAAGCTCGTTGTATAGGAGGAGCCTTTTGGGTAGATAACAGCTAACCTCTGATTTAATAAAGAATTAGAGTCTTGACAAAGTAGGTGTTTCAGGGATATGGACCTCAAAGAAGACCCCAGAGTTATAATGGAGACCTCCAGGGTACTGTGGGAGAAGTTGGTGCTTGAGAATTGTAGATGAAAGATATATACCCACTGGGTGGAAAGCTGCCCAGAGGTAGTCTGTGGAGACTTCAGGTCACAGAGGTGCACATGGAGAATACAATTAAGTTTTTCTTGTGCTGTAGTCAAACTGTTAATTTGATGGTGATGTGCTGGCAAATACCTAGTGTAGTTGAAGCTGAAGAACCTTTGTAATGTACATGAGCTGTCAGAAACCCTGGAGGTACCTTCATCCAGCTGGAAACTAAATTCTCTTTTGATGGTAGGTGTTTGTTTCAATTTTCTATCAGTAAATATAGAATTAAACTTGTATAAAACAATTGTCTGCAGCCTCATCTAGGATACAGTTATACTCCTTTCTCCCTTTCTTCTTGGCCTTAGCCTTCTTCCCTGCCTCCCAGCCCTTCCTTCCTAAGAGGTCCAGCTTACATGGCTGCAGTGAAGAATGCAACCATCTAACTGGCAGTCCCAGGGTCTACCTGTCTGCTAAGCCTTAAGTATCTACTGTTTTCCTCAGGAATGTGGAGACATTCTGAGGAGAGCCTTGATTCAAGGTGTCCTTTGCAAGTGCTCCATTAGACTTTGGTATCAAAGGTATTATCTCCTTTTTTTTTTTTCTTCTGGTGAAAGTGGCCAGTGTGTTTCTTAGAAAACTTGAAGTTAGTACGTGTGTCATGTGTCTGTGTAGCAGTGGGTTTGGAAACCTCTTTGGGGAGTGCAGCTGCAGCTTTGTCTGGTTTCTGAGGCTCGCCCAGTAACTGAAAATACTGCAGTTATGTCTGTGTTTAGTGCTTAATGACTGTTTCCAAATCCAGCAGTTTCAGGCAAAATACTTGCACTGGGATCCTTAGTCAGGTCTGGTGATTCCTGGTTAGAGTTTAGGAAAATTTCTCTGGCTGGCTTATTCTTACGTGGATAGAAGTCCAGGAGTGGACTGTGTAAGGTTTCTGACTCCATATCCTTTTCATAGTAGAATTGTATTAGGAGTAAAAAAAAAGGTATCAGTACTCATTTTTTTTTCTCTTTGTAGAATTTGTTTAGGTTGGATTCCTAGGGAAGTGAAGATTAGTAATGATTTTGTGCTTTCCTTGTAAAAGCATGAGCCTAGTCATGGCTAGTTTCAGCCACGTTTGGAAGGAAAGAGTCTTAGGAGTGGTTCAGATTCTGTTAGTTTGGGGAATTTCAGCAGCTAGGTAAAGGGTTCTAAACTAGCTTTCCAGTGAGAGAAAGCAAAGGAATAAATTAACACAAAATTTTCCATATGGCAGTAAATTTTCTGTTTCACTCAGTTGGATAACTTGGCTGGTAGTTCAGATTAGCAGTGGTTCTGCTGAGTCTTGCATGCTGATGTCTGAGCAGAATGCAGGATGGGCAAAAAAGACAAGAGTGTGGCGAATGTGCAGCTCTGGGAAACCAGGGTGTTTTGTTTTTCCTGTTTGTATGATCTTACGAACTTTTTGTAGAAAGCTGTGAGATTGACCATTTGCCATGGGTTTTAGAAGTACTTTTTTGTGTCAGAAAATTATTTCATATGTGTTTATTTTTGTGGACACTTTTGTAGTATAACAGATCTATTGTGCCCATTTGTTCTGGTTCTGGCCAGGATAGGGTTAATTTTTGCTGTGGCCACGAGGGTCATGGCCAGCACCTGGAGATTATTCTGTGCCACTTTATATCAGGGATGTGTAAAGGGTGGTGGGGTCGGGTATTTTCGGAGGTTCTGGATGTTGAGCACTCGTGTGTGAATTGTTTGCCACTGTGTACACTGTGTTATTAATGCTGTTACTTTTCCTGTTCATTTTCTCATTGCTGTTTCCAGTAAATTGTTCCTATGTCAACTCATGATCTTTACCTTTTGTGCCTCCAGTTCTCCTCTCCAATCACTGCAAGGGCGTAGGGGGAAGTGAGTGAGGGGCTCGTGGTTTGGAGTGTTTTGGTGGGAACACTAAATTGGGGAATACCATTCCTAAACCACAACACCAAGTATCAATAAAATGCAGTTTAGTTAGAGATTCTTCATGTAAATATGGCCTGGCTTTCCAGCCCATTTCCTGGGCAGCTGACTTTTCACCAATAACAATTTCAGTGCCTTTTGTTATTTATAAACAGTTGCAGGCTTTAGAAGGAGAAGGGAAACTTGGGGTATAAACTTTTAAGTAAATTTCTTGTTAGCAGTCAAATGAATGTAGAAAACTTGTAAAATCTGTAAGAACTTGGTGCAGAACAGGCATAGGTGTTTGAACAGGACATTTCACAAGTGTAGTTATGGTAGTGCTATGGAACCCTTAAACTGAAAACAGTAAAACTAATCGGGGGGGGAAATGGGAGCAAAAGAGTGTTCTATAAATAATGGGTGAAGTAGAACCTTGTGGATTACTACTTCTTTTTTGTTGTTGTTTTTAAAAACTCTGAGAAGAGGAACAAGACTCAAGACTCAAACTTATCTTCGGTTTCTTTCCACAAAGAATATGAACCTTACTCCAAACTATTTCTTTATTGTTTCAGATGTTGGATGAAAATAACCATCTTATTCAGTGTATAATGGACTATCAGAACAAAGGAAAGACCTCTGAATGCTCTCAGTAAGATCTTAATCCATATCTTCTGTGGACTGGGTGAACTTCCATGTAGATCACCATTCTTGATTGGTTTAGCTCACCTTGTAGGAGAACTTGCTGTGAAGAACAGATAAGTAGTGCTACAGATTACACTTGAAATCTATGTGGAGTTTTTTATTTCCTTTATGAGTATCACTTCTGTCACTGAAATGCTGCACCTTGCCTACTGCAAGTTGGTGTCATGATGATGACACTCATAAAAATTGGGACTGTATAACCAACACCTTTTTCCTCTGTATCGTAATTATACTTTGGGAAAGAGGTAGCTTTCTTCTTAAACATTTCAAAATCATGTGGGAAAATGGACCTTTCTTCTTCCTAACTGAATGTTTGAAAACTGCCTGCTTTTCACTTGCCCAAGAACAAACAGGCTTGTCTTAAATGTTTGGCTTGCCAGAGTATCCCATGTGGACTTGCTGTCTCGTGAGATCTTTGAAGAGTGACCTGAGAGAACTTAGAAGGAGTGAATTGTTAAGGAATGTTATTTTCCCATTACTCATGTCTGGCATGAGATGATTGTGGCACCCATGTAACCAAGTATGGTGTCATGTGACAGACAGAGCATCATAGTATAGCTCAAGACCCTTGCCAAGAGAACTGGTAGTCTGGGAGTAGGATTTTTGGTTCAAGGGAATACTTTTGTTCTAGCACAGTTAGTGTGTTAAGCTGTTTTCAAGCCTTTAGTTCTTTGTACTTGTACTCTGTTCCTGCTTTCAAGGTTTTTTTGAGACTGGACTAGATGTTGAGACTCAGGACTGTGGTTCTGTAGCAGAAAAATCATACCATAGCAAACTTCCAAAGCTTAAGATCCTGATGAAATGTGTGCACAGGTCTTGGTCACGATTCACATAATTCTATGATATATATGTGAACATAATAGAAATAACTCCTTTTCTCTAGTGTTTGTGATGGAAATTACACCAGACACAAACACACTCAACTCTGTCTTCTGGTGATTTAGTTTAGCGTGGGAAGTGAAATAGGTGAGAAGAATGTCACCCAGCTTTAGATTTTTTCACAGCAAGAGAGAAGCAGAGAAGAGGCACAGATTTGAGGGAGACATTGGGAAAGATTGGACAATAGCAAAGTGTAAGGGAAAAGGCTTAAGATTCCTAATAATGGTACTCTTGTAAGTCTCTCTTGGTTTACATAGCTAGCTTTCTTAATGTGTAGAATTAAAGTAAATTCTGATGTTGCTGTATTTGTGAATTAAGATCTGTTTTGCTTTGTTTGTTTTGTTAGGTACCAGCAGATGCTGCATACAAACTTGGTTTACCTGGCCACTATAGCTGACTCCAACCAGAACATGCAGTCTCTACTACCAGCAGTAAGTACAAAACAGTGTGAAAGTAGGGAATAGATTTTGTTTGGATTCCTGGAGAAAAAAAACCAAAACAACCAAACTAGTGTTTGAGGGACTGACCAAACACTTTGCCTCTGATTTAGTGTATATTGAACACATGATACAGTGTGTCTTCATGCTGTTTTAAAGGTAGTCTCACTGTTTAGGTCGTGCTTAAAACCTGCCTTGTTTAACTGGAGACTGTTACTGTGTATCAGATGTGCAGTGCATGGGTTATCTGACTTTCCACCTGGATAGATTTTTTCCGCCCTCAGCTGAGAACTGTAATGATGTGGCTCTTACTCAACAACTACAGTAGTACTCTTTCATCTTACATTTGGGAAAGGTGGGGGATGTTTGGGTTTTTTTTAAATTATTATTACGTTTTTGTTTTTTGCTGGAATGTAATCCATTCTTTTGCCCCAGTGGAATGAGACTGGGTAAATTTTTGTCTGCTTTTCTATGCTGTAGATGAGTGTCACATTCTTTGCCTCTCTCCTGTTTTGGAAAACAACCTTTTTTTAAGATGGGTAGTGATAACATGTAAAAATTAAGGGCTCACAGGCTTAATTTGAAACACTGCATTGCTTTACATTTCTGGGATATTACTTGCTAACTTTTTTAATGTGAATTTTTTTGAGTCTGTGTTGCTGAACTCTGTATTTTATAAAATATGTCAAATTTTTCCTATTTTCCATTGCTTATGGAGCAGTAAGGAAGGAAAGAGCAAACATTAAAATAACTTGGTATCTCTTTGCTTCTTACATTAATCAGAAAGCTTGGGGAATTCACTGTGAGTAACACAAGGAAGTTCTTTGTTTTTTGGTAATAAGACTTTTCTTGAATTAATATAGCCTTGATTCATTTCTGTAATATGAAGCTAAAAAGAATGTCTATAAAACAGCCATTCCTAGATACTCGTTTTCACCAACTGAAATTGAATTACTTTTTCTTTGGTCTCCGGAGAAGTGTTCTCCAATCATTGCTACTGGCAAAGCATCCTTTCAAGTTGGTACCTGGAGGACTATAGAAACAGTGCTTCATTATGTCCAACCTGTTGTGCCTGGAGAGGCTTCTCTTTTTATAAAACCATGCTTGTAGCTGAGGGGGAGGGAGGGAAACCTTTAAGAGGTCTGTGTGTGTTCCTCAACTAATATGTTTTTTGAGGCTTAATTCATATCCTGGTTCTGATGACAACTGGAAATGAATTTGACCTTATCCTAGTCCCTGATGAACAGCCCTGTTGTTCAAGTTGAATGTGATGACATTCTCTTCTTAAAAGAAAATGAAGATAGTGCTGGGAAAGGCTTTTGCAGATCAGGACTGAAGTGCATTTCTGATCTCAAATGTAAGGAATACTCCTCAGTACTGAGGAAACTAGCATGTGTATGTCTGTTGGTGGAGGGAGAGGAGAGGGAGTCCCCTTTGGACAGCTGAGGAGGGGAATAAAGAGGTAGCTTCCTTGTTTTTCTTTCAAATTAAAATACAAAATGAAATTTTGATCTTCAGCCCTACCTAAATGTAGATATGCTGACCTACCAAGTAAAATCTTGGAAGATTTCTCTGAAATGTGGTAGTGTAATCTGATTAGGATGATTTTTGTTGGAGTTTATAGAAAAATGTTCTTTGAACTCTTTCGGTCTTTCCAGTAAATTTTAGTTAGAAGACTTGGGGAACATGTGCGCTATTGCTTTTTTTAATGCAAGATAAACTTCTTCAGACTCTTTCCCTCTATTTGCTTTCCATTTAAGAACTGATGAGGCTCAAGTTGACTTGGAAGCAGTATGTTTCTCTTCACCATGTTTCTCTATCCACTCTTGAGCAGTCTTACTTAAATTCAAGGGTTGTGGGTGGCAACACTTAAATATGGAGCAAGATACTGTGTGTGTAGACATTAGTATTTTTAATACTAAAATGCATCAACTTTTTGATACTACTATTGCAGTAACTTTCCACATAGTTTAGGAGGGATTGAGTCTGGATGGCTTCTGGAGTTGGGTGGTATCTCATCAATTCATATGTGAAAGATGGTTCCCCTAATAAACTACTTTTTCTTTTTTGTTTAAATTTTAACTTGTTGCTGTTTTCATCAGCTAGATAAACTCAAAAAATTTCTCAACTTAAAGCATTTCATAGAAAATAATAGTTATGTAGTAAAATGAGGTTGAAAATACAATACTGCTGGTAAAATAGCATTCATGCTGAAGAAAAGAATGATCAGGTTCACTGAAGTTTTTTAATACAAGGTAAAATGACTAACCTGATGATACCTTCATTGTATCCTCTAACAATATTTGTTAGATTTAATGTTTTATATTGTTGGGGAAAATGCTCATAGTCAGTTGTTGTCCCTCTGTCCTTGTCAGAATGCACTGTTATAATGAAATTACTGACGTGCTTTCTGGTACTGCCGGCAGAGAACAGGAACTGTAGAGCACCGAGAGTGTTGTGCAGGGAAATGTTCATGTAACGGAGACCTGGAAGTGAGGAAAAGGTGAAACAGGTGAAGGAAGCACTGCAGTGTCTCGGTAAAAGGAACTAAAAAACTTTGAAACTCCAGTGCTGTAACAAAGCTCCTGCTGCCCCTGTATGCGTGCTAGAGAATTATTATACCTTTTGGGGTAAGAGACCTTCTTTCATATTAAAAGACAAAAGAAAGTATGAGGTTAATCTGCAGTCAGCCAGTCTCAGCAGCATTATTGAGGGCAGGGCTATTTTGGGGTGTTTTCCCAGCTCGGTAAGAGCAGTGACCAAGTCCATATGGGACATTGATACAACTTTCTGCTGCCTCTCTTTGAGTTGTGGCTGGTATTTCTTTCTTGGATAGCAGTTAAAAGTCTCTTTACCACCACTGTATCAGATAAGCTACCTTCCCAAAAAGGGCCTGTATGGTGGGGATCACAGCACTGTTGCATTCTTGTGGTTTTTCATTAGTGCTGCTTTTGAGGGAGGCTACAGCCTTGAACTGTAGAGAGCAAAGATGCAATTAAACTAGTAGTAAAGTATTAAATATCAAACTGCAGAACAGGCATCTTATCCTGTCTAACTTTTATTTTTTTGTTTTCTTGAGAGAATGTGTTTTAGTGGCCTTAAAAGTCATTGCAAACTATTGAATAAGAGACCCCCAGCTTTTTTACTTGGACATTTTCCCTCCCTTGTATGTCTTCATTTTGCCAAATATTTATATGGAAACGACCAATGACCATCACTTTATTTGGTACATAAAGGGGAGCTTTCCTTTTTATAATGGGCAGATAGTGAGGTCTGCAGGAATGATTGATTTGGACCATGTACGTAAGTTTTTTTTAATCACAGAAATTGATTTTTTTCAGTGTCTTTCATTATGCAACTTGCCTTCTGTCAGCAGGCAGAGCACAAGACTTTGGTGTGTATTTCAAGAAAGTGATGAAAATAAATGATTATTACTACTCTCTTGTGTAATATACCAGTTTCCTTTTACATTGAAAGTGCCAGGTTCTTACAGTAGCAGGCTTTGGCCTGCATGTGAAATGATTTCCAAGAAAACTTGTGTCCAAGTTGTAGAAAAATCTGGACATCGCATTAAATTACTTTTCTAAATTTCCTAATACTGGAAAGATTATTAATTCTCTAATAAAAAAGTGATTTTTTTTTTCTTGCTTGAGATATTTATTTCAAAGCTAAAGATTTTTATAGGACTTGTGAAATCCTTTGTTGTGTGATGCTCCCAAATCTGTTGCACAGATTGAAGTGGAGTCCATGCCACTTTGGTTACAAAACAGTGCTATATGAAATGGTGATTGCTTTTTATAAACACCCAACATGAACAGGAACTGAAATGCTGGTTATTTCCAAAGTAACTACTTCAAGAGATAGAACCATTAAAAATTATTGCTGGCACTTGAAGATTTTTTCTTATTTTGTGTGTGTATGGTGGTGGTTGTCTTTTGGTTTGGTTTTTTAGTTTTTTCTTTTTTTCTGAGTTGTGGAATTCAGCAGACTAAATACCAATCTTTACTGTAATCATCGTTTAACTCAAACAGTAGAAAGTCTCACATGATCTTAAACATACTTTATTTTTCAAAAGGGAAATGTTCAATCTATATTTTTAATGTACTTGTGATTAGTTTGTAGAAAAAAGTTGGAGTCCTAGGAACTGAACAGTGCACTGTTATTTTTTGGTAGCCTTTATTTGAACATAAAAGATGTCTAAAATATATTTTAATTGAATTATCTTGATACTGTTTTTCTTGGGGAAAAAAAAAGTGAAGATGGCATCCAGAAAATAAAAATATGGTTCACTGTTAATAGCTTAAAATGAAATTTTGAAATAAAACAGTTCTTGCTGATGATGAGAGAATTCCTAAATGTGATTCTTGTCTGGTTATGTACCAAATACCTGGGAAAGTCTGGTATCTCTGGTTGTGTTGTGGCTTAACCCCAGATGGCAACTAAGAACCATGCAGCTGCTTGCTCACCTCACACATCTTCCCTTCACTGGCAGGGGGATGGGCAGGAGAGTCAGAAGAAAAGGTAAAACCTATGGTTGGAGATGAGGACAGTTTAATAATTTAAATAAAATGTTATAATAATAATATCAGAATCACAGAATATGCCAAGCTGGAAGGGACTCACAAGGATCATTCAGTGCAATTCCTGGACCTGCACAGGACCATCCCCAAGAGTCACACCATGTGCCCAAGAATATCATCCAATCTCCTCTTGAGCTCTGTCAGGTTTGGTGCTGTCACCACTTTTCTGGGGAGCCTGTTCCAGCATCCAACCACCTTCTGGGTGAAGAACCTTTTTCTAATACCCAACTTAAATCTCCCCTGACATAACTACAGGCCATTCCCTCAGGTCCTGTCACTGGTAACCACAGAATAATACTACAACTGTAATTAAACTGAGACAGCAAAACCTGAGACCAATGCCCAGCCCGAGTATGATACTCTGTGGTGTGGAGTATCCCTTTGGCCAGTTTGGGTCAGCTGTCCTGGCCGTGCTCCCTCCCAGCTTCTTGGCCACCTGCTCTCTGACATGGCATGGGAAACTGAAGAGTCGTTGCCTCAGAGTAAGCACTACTTAGCAACAACAAATACATCAGTGTGTTATCCATGTTATTCTCCTTCTGAATCCAAAACACAGCACTGTACCAGCTCTTAGGAAGAAAATCAGCTCTAGCCCACAGGAAAGCAGGACAGGTAGTATAACAGAAAATCTGTTTGTGGTATGTGCTGTCCTGCTTATCACAGCTGGCATCAGTCTTTAAATCTCTAGCTTAATTCTCTGTGTATTTAATGTCAGTGTATCAATTAAATTAGTTTTAAAGCAGACACACAGAGTGGTATGGTGCATAATTCAGCATTAGCCTTTCAGAACACAAGTCCATACCCAATTCAAGTTCAGCTATTTGTAAACTGACTTATTAGAGAACAGAGCAAAAGGAAGGTCGAATGTTTCCTGTGAAGAGGCAAAGGAGCTATTAGTAAGAACTGAAACTTGCATTTGAAGAATAGTTGCTCTGATTAAATGTGTTTTAAACAGTTTTTTAAAAAACATAGTTTTTCAAGACTGTTTAAAAGAGAAACATAAGGTAGTAGATTTCTTGGGAAAAGGAGGAAAGATGTAGCGTTCATACCTACCATATTACGTGAGTACACTCCAAGGAATTTTCCTGCTGCTCTTCAAGAAAGGGATTAGTAGAGGCACTATGATTGGGATGGTAAAGTAAATAATGCGGAGGATCAAAGGACATCACGTGATGAACCTTTATGGTTTTAGGTAAAATGCCATTTACTAATACACTGCAAGCGGTTTATATAGGGTCAAAGCTATGTGCTAATTGGCTATTTTAATTGTCACACCATAAAGCAACATTTCTTATTGGTTATATTCCATATCTCACAAGTCCAGTGTTTTGATAAAGCATCCTAACAGTTCCCAGGTGAATCTCAAGAGTTCTATGAGAAACTTTCAGGAGTTCTTGTGTGAAAGTCTGGGGAGCTGCTGGGAACTCCCGGGAAGTGATTTCTTCTTTACCACTCAGCAGCAGCTGTGCCCTGGTTTGTTCTTTGCTGGTAACTGCTTCAGTCTCACAGAGTCCATACAGTCTGTATCATCCACATGGCCATTTTCTGTAAGAAAGCCCTCAACAGGATGGGTAAAAGAAATTAAGCTTCACATTCCTGTACTGCTATTAGAAACTCAAGTTTGTGCAAATCCATAATTGATAAAAGCTAATTTATTTGTGCTTGCATCCTCTGTGAAGGACTTAATTTCTTAAATTATTCCTTCCTTCAGTTCTTCCAGTTCTTAAGTTTTGTTTGCTATGTTGATTTTGCATAATGAAAGAGCTGTGTTTTGTGAGCAAGAAGCACCTGGGGTAAGTATCTTTTGGACATAGTCTCCATCCCCCAGTTTGGTTTTGTTGGCAATGAATGGGAAATGTGGGGCATCTCGGTTCATATTGTATTACCACAGTACTCTTAAGAAGTCAGCATTGCCCATGTGTTTGTGATCTCGGAGACTGCGTTTGAATAAAACAGTGGACAAGACTTTTCCTGAAGTTGTACAGTATTACAGATCTGTTAGAGAGGAGTTTGAATTCCTTGTTGCTGTCTGTAGCCTAGGTCTTAGGTATGACTGCAAGAACCAGTCATGAAAGCAATGCATTATAATATTAACCAAAAGAGAACTGGTTTGACAAATAGCGACAGAGATTTTTATTTATTTTGGGTGGACTATGAAAGAAAAGACATCCATTGCTTATACCTGCAGACTGAAAACCTACTAATGAGAAGGAAATCATGCAGGATGTACTTTTTGTCAGTAGTACAAGGTTTTAGAAGACTTGAAGGCAAAACAATCAAATTTACTATGATTTAGGTTTTGTGGGCTGTTCCTTCCCTAGCCTGTTTTGTTGAAATCCTAAGAATAACAGTCCTTGTGTTGATACACATCTTCTGTGGCTAGTAATGTCACCCTGTTTTAGCAAAAGAGAACTGTGTATGTTGTGTTTTTAAAAGAATCTTCAGATTGTGGATCTGCAGTTGATCCACGTGTGCCATGGACTCATAGTAAAAATTCCTTTTCCAGATTGCTTTGCTCCTCTCAGACAGCCTTTTAAATGCTGAAATGAAGTTTGGTGGCTGTTTTATCATGATTTCCTTTTGATAGTAATGGTTATGCTGCCATCACCAGAGCTGTATTTTCATCAGCTGCAGTTCTGCTGTGTGGTGTTTTAAAGTTGTTGTATGATGAAAAGTCTGGAGTCCAGATTAATTAGATGGAAAGGGGGATATTTTCTTTCTGGACTACTTCAGAATAACTTCAAGACTGTGTAAGTGGCTATGTTGGCACAACTGAATGGGTGCTGTTGGAAATGGAGACCTACTGGAAGGAGTTCTTTAACCAGCAACTCCACTTAAGAAAAGAAATAGATAAAATCAGAATACTGGAATTTAAGTCATTAGGATGTTAGATGAATTCAGAGACCACTAGCCACCACTTTGATTGCTCTAAGTTCTGCAAGCTACTTTGCATGTATTGCTAATCAGGTGTGTCCACACGGGGAGCTAGTGCACTGTACACAAAAAACTACTGTTGCCTACTCTGTGACTGATTCAGAAATCAGTAAAAATAGCTGGCAGTTTGAAATAGGAGTATGCTCTAAAGTGTAGTTCTTTTATACTTGAAGATGTGCTTTGCCTCTCTGTGGTGCAGTATCTGCACAATAAATACCTATTTCAGCTGTAGGCAGTTTGCTGGGAGCTGTGCCAGGCAGTCTGGTAACGTGGGTGCTGAGTCCTGTAGGTTGGGAGGTTTCGCTGTTTCTCCAGTGCCATGCTTTGAGAATTCTGCAGGATTCTTTGCTCTTTAATTGAGTTTACATAGAGCCTTTCAGCTAGAGGAGAGGTGGATTTTTTCTCTTAGGTAACTAAATGCATGTAAAACCTGTAAATATTAGACCAGACATTAAACCATCTTAAAAGCGAAAGAGGCAAGAGGCTGTGGAACACAAAGCTCCTGCTTTCAGGGACAGATAAGAACTGCATTTTACTGAAGAATTATAGAGCACCTCTGAAGTTGTCTAGTTTCCATAACTCAGTGTTCCCCAGGTTAGCATCCATAGTTAATTTATTCATGGCACTTGTAATAAACCCATCTGAATTCATAACAGACTTTTTGATTTCTGATTTAAATAATTTCTAGTTCTATCATAAATTTTTTGTGATTATTAAGTATCAGAATAGCTATTGCTATCAGGACATCAGATATTTTAGGGTTAAATTTTCTCTTTGTTAAAATGTTGTTTAAGAATATTGGAACAGTGAAATATTGTTATACAGTGATATATGTAATTTGAAACAATTAAAGATTCCAATTTCCTCTTTAAACAGTGTTTAGGTATTACCTGGTGCACTATTTTATCATTTTGCTCCAATACTAAGTTAGAATTTCTCTCATTTTTGAAGATAATGATGTAAATTGAGATGTATAAACCGATTGTCATTCTAAATTTAGAATTCCATACTTCTACTGTCACAACTTGTACTCCAACAGTGAGAGCAGATTCCATTTGTAATTAACTTCATTGTTTAGACATGACTGTAAATGCTTTTCCCATAGAAATCCTCCCTATCCCCAAATATTACCCTTGCTGAGAATTGAAACATGGTCTTTACTTTTTTCATTTAAGATACCTCAGTACTGGAATACCCTGTACCTTGTAGAAGAAGAGTTGTAACCCAATGAAATAAATCTCTACCCTTTCAATTCTCAAAAATGTATTCCTTTATGATCTTACTTCCCAGTCTGACACCTCAGTAGGTGTCACACTCTGCAGGTGCCATCACCACCTCTCAGCAGAGTACTGCGCTCTGGGACCGGGACGGGCCCTGTGATATTGGCAATGTGGTATCACCGCAGTAGAACCTCCTGGGATGGAGCATTTTCCTTTGCAGAAAATGGTATTTGAGGATTGAAAACAAAGATGATTGATTAAATCCCAAGCTAATGCTTCTCTTGGAAAGATCAGAAGGCTTTTGTGTTTGTATTCCGTGTAGCTTTTAATTGTTATTCTGAGAGAATTTCAAGAAAATTGTATTTTTGATAGTGTAGTTTAAATATCTATTGCTAGCTGTATTGATTACTTATATTGTGTTTTAATATGCTTAACAGTATTTCTTGTTTTTTACATTTTGTTGATGACTGAGTTGGTATTTCACCTCAGTTTTTATACCATTAGAAGTTCCATAAACTATTCTTTGAAAATTCGGGGTGTAAAATTCCACCATGGCAAATTTTATTGTTAGTGTCTTGCATTTAAATGCAATAATTAAAAGAAAATCCTCTAAAAAGTGCAGTGTGGCTGTTGTTTTAAGTGCATGTTTCCAAATAACTTATGGATTCAGTAGGATTTTATTTGCTGAAAGTTGTCAGTTAAAATCTAATGGGTTTTTCTTGTCTCTTTTTTTTGGTTGCAGCTCTTGGGTCAGTTTAAGTCTTTTTCCAGTTCAGATTTCCGGAATTGGACTAAATAACTTATAATTATTGTTTTTCATGCTCTGATAAATTTTAAATGCTCATAGCAGCTATAAATGTAATCTGTGTGTTTGGGAAAATGAGCCAAAAATTAGTGTTGAGCAAGTGAATCTGTATTAAACATCTAATTTTTTAATTTACTTTTTACTGATAGCAAAGCATTTAACATTTTCTACTTCATAATTGGAATAAAATCATCAGTGATTTTAATTTTCATTCCTTTTTGTCAGGCATCCAGCAGGAGGGAAGTAGCCTTTCCTTTGCTTCTGTTAACCTTACTACATTTTTATGTAATTTCACCCTTCATAACTAGACTTAATAATGGGTAGGGTTCATGTTGGGGAACTTTCCTTTCACAATGGGTGGGTTGTGCTTTGAGTAGTGTGTGATCATTTTGTATTTTAAGAAGTCTGTTTGCCATGTGTAGTGCATGTTACTGCGGAGAGTCAATTTCCTTAACAAAACGATTAAATAGCCCAGGCTGTATGGTTGGATTTTTTGATTATTGCTGTGGGTTTTTTTAAATTTGATTTAAAGAATTTCATCACCTGTAAAAGCCTGAATCAACTCCAATAGAAATAGGGAAGTTGCCATTTTAAAATAATTTTTTCGTGTTTTCTTCTGTCTGAATCCAGTGGGAAAGTACTCTGGAGGAATTTCACTGGGGAATAGTTATATCTGCAGGAGACATTTCATTTTAATTACTATCAGGTAGTGATTGGTTTATAATCTGACATGAAGGCTTGTAATACACTTTTCAAATATCCCATATAATATCCTATGTAACTGTTTCTATTGCATATATGTATGTGTAATTACCTCTGAATCTTATTTAAACTTTTTTCCTAGTGTCTTGTGTTGATTAATTACTCAGGTTTATGTAATTTATATAGTGCCTTTTATGTTTAACGTTATTCTTCAATTTACTGACTATTCCCTTGAGGTTTTATTTATTGTTAAACCATAAATAAGAGGATCTACTTTTTGTAGGTATGATACATTAAATTGTATTTCTGTCATACCCGCTTATGTTAAATGCCTCTCTGTGTTAAAAAACAGCAGACCTGTCCTTTTTGACTTGTTTCAGGTGATAGCATTCAAAATTTTTAGTTTTTAACCATTGATTACTATCTTCAGAATCCTTCTGTTTTTACAGTATCTTTTTGTGATTGCTTTTCCCAAACTGAATATGTATCATGATCACAAATGCCTTGGCATTTTTTTCTTTCATGTTGTGCATTATTTTTGGTATATCAAGTACTGACAATAATCAGAAAGTGAATAGTTTCTGTGGATTTGGTGGTTTTCTGTTTTGTTGCCTTTTTTGTTACTTTTTTTTTCTCCCCACCAAAGTATCTGGGCTGTAGTCTATTTTTTTTCTGGATTAATGGCAATGGGAGTTCCCTCTTTCTGAAGAAAGAGTGGTTCACAGTTTAGTGTATTTGCCATGTATTTATCCGTGTTGAATTTTGTCTGGCACTTTCTGCTTATTCCTTCTTCCACATTTTGTAGTGATGGTGCAGTATCTTCAGATGATGGCATTTACTAACAGATATTTTCACGAGACCTCTTCATACTCCTTTTGTCTTTAACTTATTTGTGCAGTTTCTGATCAGTGCAAGTGTATATGCTTGGGCAACATATTTCTCCAAAAGACTTTGTCAAAAAACTGAGATTAAGAAGGTTTAGTTAAATATGTAGCTAGGCAGGTTAATTTATATTTATATTTTTAAAAATTTCTAATAGATTAGAAAGATTTGACTTTACTGTATTGACACTTGACTAACTCATCTTTATTTCTATTACCCTTGGAATTTTATGGTACTCTAATTATTTTCATGATTTTACCTGTAGCTCTGGGTACAAGGCTCACATAATTCCTAGAATTGGTCCTGCTACTATTTTAGAGATGTACAGTGTTCATCTACCTTCTAGTCATCTTATAGGGTAGTTTAGTTTAATAGAAGATTGAATTTTTTTAGCAGTTTGGTCCTTTTTCTTGCATTATTTTCAGGACTCTAAAGTGGGTTCACACAGATGTTTGGTCTGTTTCTATATCCAGAAGCTCCTTTTTTGAATTATTTTCTTGTAATACCTTTTTGAGTGTTTTTAATTACTCCCTCAGTTCTCTTAATTCCCTGTGGTTTGTGAAGTCTCTTGCAGGTTTTTGTATCTGATGGGATTTTTAAAATCCTTAATACCTTTTTTCTCTCTGTCCTCTTGCATGTTTGCACTCTCTAATGATGTTTTTTTTTGATAACTGCAGTGTTTGTCTTAAAGGAGAGTTGTCTTGAAAACTTTCAGCCTAAACTTTAGAGTTGCAATGTAGTTTTGTCTCAAATAAACTGGAGTTTTTTCATCCCTGTCTCCATGCATAAGGGCATGCCTGTGTTTGTGCAGTATCACCTGCAGGACAGCTAAAGCACGGGTAGTATGTAATCTTTTTTTAGTACTTTATAGTATTTTTCATTATCAGCATGTTGTCTGAACATGGGATTTACTAACATTTTATGCTTGGAATCTAAGAAGTTCATTTTAATTCTGGAAACATTTCACTGTGGATGGTTTCTGATTTTGCTCTCAGTTTGCTGCCATGGGACTGCTGTTCTGTTTGGCTCTGAGCTCTGCTGCTTGTGTGGAGGTACCAAGTGTGTCGGTTTTGCTGCTATTCCTAAACACAGTTTCTAGGTAAAATTTAAAAAGAGGCTGTTTGTTTGTTTTCTTTTTTGCTTGTTTCTCTGTATATCAGTTTTAGGTAACTTCTGTTAGATGCAAAGTTAGGATGATAGTGAGTTTTGAAAGTGAAGGGAAGGAAGATTTGACTGAGGCAAAGCAGCCCTGCTTTCATCGCTCACTAGTGGAGGAAGAGCAAGGAAAATGGACCAGCATTTCAGACACAGTGTTCAGAGAGCAGAGCTGCCTTTCACTCCTACTTCTCTACCTTCTGCCACTTCTATAGCACGAGAAAGGAACTTGCTTATAAAATGTCATTCTCTTCATTATGGAGGAATGAAAGGAATTTAGTAAGAAAAGTTGCCCAATTGCTTGCATTTTTCTTCATCTTGTTCCTTCTTCCTGCCGAAAAAAAGCTTTTACTGTTTTTCTGAGGAATTCTTAAAAGTATGCAGGAACAATGATACCCCTTGAGATATGTGAGGAAACGCTGAGCAATAAATCAGGACTGTTCACTCCCCTCCCCTGCAAGCAAATACCTGTGTGTCGGTGCTACCCTGATGTTCCTGTCTCCCAGGCCAGGAAGGGGTCCTGCCCACACTCACTGGGAGAGCCTTGCTCCCTACCACTGTGTCATGTCTTGTCTTTATGAGCCTCCTGGCGTGTAGGTAGAGGTGTAAGAGTGGACTGGGCTATACAGGAACTTATGGTTCATAGCTGTTGTGTCTTCCTAAAGAAGAGAAACTTTGACAGTCAAACGCATGTGTGGTTGTTTCATTGGAAAGGTTTTTCATAGATAGGTGTGGCCTGTAGAAAGACTCCTCAAAAGCCAGAGGGCCAGGCATTCACTGTCACAGAGATGATTTTTATTCCCCTGAGAGTGTTTGGCTAAGGTCTGTGAGAAAGATTGTAGAGTCTCGCAGGTGTTTTTAGTAGGAAAACAAAGCTGTCTACCAGCATTTTCTGTGTCTCCTCACATTGCCGTGAGTAGAACTTACCAGTAAATTCCCCCATGTATTTATTGTTTTTCTTGCTCTCCCTCTTTGAACTCTCAAGGTTATTCAGTTATTTTCCTCACAATTTCATTAGGAAATTTGCCAAAAACATCTTTTCTAGGCAGCTGTCTCTGGACCTTTGGAGGCCAGCACTAATGTGCTTCCAGTCTGTAGGGGGTGTTTGGCACAGAATTATGAACTAGGCCTTCAGTGCTTCGGAGGAGAGCGGCAAAGAGGTTGCCAGTGTTTTACCACACCCAGGTGCAGATTTTGTGCTGGTCTATGAGCATTCAGAGGCTTTCATCTCATGTTGTACCTGTTTTGCCCTGGTGCAAGGTCTGTTAACAACAACAAATTGTTGATGTGAGAGAATTGCCGTGAAGATTTATTTCTCTGTTGAAGGAAAGCTTTTGTGTGCATTGGAGGGAGCAACTCCAGTAGTCTAAACTGGTCAGATGTAATTTTTTAGTGAGGCATTGATTTGTATTTTTTTATTTTAAAGCACTACTTGAAGGTGCTGTGGTGTTATCTGCATGTAATACTTCATGTAGAATTGATTGAAATGTTAAACATTTTGCTGAAATTAATACTGGGAGAAGTTAAACGTATCAGAAAGAGCAAGAAATTTGTTTCAGTGCTTTCTTTCATACCCTGCTGTACCATATGTACATATAATATATTTGTCAGACTAACTGCTTCTCGTGTTTGACTAAACTGTCTCCTTTCAGCCACCCACACAGAATATGCCGATGGGTCCGGGCGGGATGAGTCAGAGCGGCCCTCCCCCTCCGCCGCGCTCGCACAACATGTCTTCAGATGGTATGGTAGGTGGGGGCCCTCCTGCGCCACACATGCAGAACCAGATGAACGGCCAGATGCCTGGTAAGTTTTTCTCCTCTAAGACATTAACACCAGCGTTGCCTGGCAACTGAAACGACACGGGGGCTCAAGGGATACTAGATTGTTGATGACAAAACTGCTTTGAATGCCCCCGAGTACAAGCTCTCTTAGAGTTTGTTAGCTACAGAGCTACGTGACCTGTATTCAGTGTTTATCAGGCTGCCCTTGGGCTTTGATGTAGCTGACACACAGCATTCCTCTGATGATCAGAACTGGCTAAATTTAGTCTGTTTGAAACGGTGCAGTACAGCTGGCTTTAGAAGGCTTATTGGGGAAAGGTATTGGCCTGTGGCTGAGTGAACACAAATCCTTCCACAAAAAGATAATATGAAATCATTGTAGCTAAATAATTAGATAATAGTAAAAGAGATACATCTGAAAGTGGGTGTTTCTAATTTGGGTAATATTTTTGTTTTGTTTTGTTTTCTAAAGGATTGCTTTTATACAGAAAATCATCCAACTTTTACTAATCCTCTGTGTTCTTTATTATTGAAGATGTGTTGAGTCGTAAGGGATTTGTAAAGGAATGCCCTCCAAATTATTGCTCTGGGTGTAAATTTTAAGTCAGTTTCTGTGCCATCCTGTTTTATAATAAAAAGAAGAGTACTTTGGAAGACAGAAACAAGGCAGTGAAAGAAGATGATAAAAATACCCATTGTACCTACCAGTACTGGCTTTGGGGTAACTGTTCCCTTCAGCAGTCAAATCAGAATGGAGTAGGCCATGGAAAAGCCTGCTGCTTTATAGAGAGGCTATATTCCAGAATTTCCACTCATAAAGTCATACTACCTATTTCATGGGAAATGACTTTAGCTTAAAATTGCATTTCCAGGATTGCTTATGTTCAGGACCCTTTCAGTTTTATTTTATTTTCGTTTTTTGTATGGAGAAAGTTTTCATACAAAAGCTCTTCGAGGTATTGGTGCTTCCAAGAAAGGAAAATACTTTCAAAAGATCTTTGAAAATTCACAGATTTCACAGAATATTCTGAGTTGGAAGCCACCGACAAGGATCATCGAGTCCACCTCTTAAATGAATGGTCCATACGGGTACCAAACCCACAACCTTGAGTGTTTGCAGCACTGTATTCTAACCTACTGAACTAATCTCATCTCTCACTGGCGACAAGGATAACCTCCATGACAGCAAACAGAGTAAATTGCTATGCAAAGCTTAATATAAAGTAAAAAATACAGTGATTGCTGTAGTCCCTAATTTCTGTGTGAATCTTGATAAAGTGGACCCGATAGTGGCAGGTTTTTCTGTTAAGAGTAGCTGAGTAGCCTCCAGAGGCTGTGTGTAAAAAGTATAATAAAATATCTAGAAAAGAATTTAGTTTCATCATACATGTTGGTCATGGTCTGCATTTGGAAGTGTAAAGAGCAATATATGCTGCTCCCTAAGTAGGGCAGAGATATTCTGATTATGGAGTCCTTTATCCATCTAAAATCCATCAGTTCCTATGGAGAATAGGATTGCCTCTCAAAAATCAGTCTCTTTGACCCTCAAGTGTAATCATATTATTGTTATTATAGTGATCTTTTCCAAGGAGAAGGATTACTAAGTCACAAGGTTAGCATAATCATATCACCTCAGAGGCACAGGGGAAAAAAGTCACACCTTAAACATACATATTTTGTAATTAGATAGAATAAGAAAAGAGCTTTTATGAAAATGTGTGAAAGGTAAATAGGTTTGTTTTGGTACTCACCTACACAGATACTTAAATACAATTTCCAACTAAGCTTTAATTTAGCCTTTCTTCCAACATATTCCTTTTTTTGAATGTTTGTTCTTTCCTTCTCAGTTTTAAGTTGTCTCTGAGGATGTGAAGATAAACAGCTTAGGATGAGGACATCTCGAATTTTGGAAAGGCGTGCTTAAATAATTTCATAGGTAGACTGTAGATAATGGGAAGCAGAATCATCTTGTTAAGGGAATAGCTGAATTACACATATATTTTAAAGTGTTTGTTAGTTTACCTGCATGTGAGGTGAACTATAAAAAGAATCATTTGTGAAGTGTGTTTTTATTATTTTTTATTTGCAAGGCCTTCTGATTCTGTGGTCTTAGCTTTTCCTCTGTCCTTGTCTTCTAGCTGCTCACTAACAAACTCCCTGGTTTTGACCACAGAAAATACTCATGCCTGACATTTCATGTGACAGCCTTTTCTTACAAGTGCTATCTCCTGTTTTGGTGCTACCCAAGACAGGAAGTGGAAACAAACTTTTTGGAGAAGGAGTTTTATTTTTTTATATTCTCTCTTGGGATGATTTTTGCCTTCTTCATTTTACTTCTTACGTTACTGTTTTTTAAAAACTTTCTCCTCTGTGTGCTTGGCTAGCTCTTTGAAATCTGTTATTGACAATTTCTTCCTTTAATCGGAAAGAAACCAAACCACTCCAGGTCCTGACTTTCTGCCACTAACTCTGTGTTCCCTCCTTTTCTCAGGAAAGAAATCAAGAAAGTCTTCTAGCAGTTCTTTAATAGTTGCTTGCTGCTACAGGAGGGAGCTTTTCTTCACCGTAGCTTTACTTCAGAACACATTCACGATTGAGCTCATGATTAGAGACCGTCTGACTTTTTTATAATTAAACTGTCTCCATGTTCTGACTATTACAGAGTTAGGCAGTGTTGAATTGAGGAGGGGACAGTATAGGCATCTGTAGTTCTCTGTTGTGGGCTTAATCCTATTAACTGAGTTACTTTTCTTGTATTCATGACTGATCTGCCTTTGTACACTTCAGCCATCTCTGCTCACCATGTTCTGCAGGAACAGTGAGCTGCATGTATGATACCTTTTTCAGCTTTTTGACTTTTCTTGACAAAATAAGTTTATGTGTTCATTTCAGTAAGGTGTCTTGAAACAGGCAAGAGTATAAACATATTTTCAACCTTACTCTCTGTTGCTTTGCATTGGCTCTGGTAGCTGTGTTCATTAATCATTATCTTTTTCCTCTGCACCTTTTTGTTTGCAGGTCAGTTTGTATTGTCTCTGTGACCTTGTATACAGCTCTCTATGTCCTTATTTCTGCCTTCATTCTACCCTAGATTAGTGCAGTTGTTTCTTTAGTCAAGGCAGCACCTGGGGAGCTGCTTACATATGAAGGCAGAGGTATGTGGGATTTGTTTGGGTTTCTTTTGTTTTATTTTTTTATTATTATTTCCACTGAGAAATACATAAACAAATCACTGCCTTCCCACAACTCTACTGGCATAGTTTCTCTTAGATTCCTCTTCTTAGAGTTTTGTAGCTTAAAAGAAAACCTGTGGCATGTTTAGCAACAGTAGCATCTTCTTGGGGAAATCTTAGGTACCAACATTTGCCTTGTTTACAGTTGACTCAGTCTGTCACATACTCAGGCTGTTCATATCTTCGTAAGCTCTTTGTGTGGTGCTTGTCACAGGCATTATCCTTCCATTTCATTTGCCTTTTTCACTTGTCACAGTTACATCCAGTCGCACCTCTTAGTAATTTCTTACAATTTTTAGTCGTATTAGCTATTCACCTATCCCAACTAAAGTAATGAGTAAACTGACCAAATGGTATTGTAATATTTGTACTGTTCAAGATACCCATTGAGGGTAGATTTAGTTAAGAGAAAAATTTAAATCCACCCAGGAAGAGGGGAAATAAAAGGTGGAAAGATGTTTGCCTCACGGGTATATGAACTGGTTGCTTTTCCTTTGCATCTTCACAAGTCAAGCTGATAATTTGATGTCCTTCCAGTAATCATCTCCCACCCTACTAACCTGTAAATACAGTTGCAGAATATTGGCTATAGACTATATGTTAAAAAATGTTAAATATGCCTTCAGCCATTTTTATTGTACACATGGATGGTCACATGTGAGCTGAATCACTGCAATGCCAGTTCCATTACAAATCAAAGGGGTTGATGATTTTCTATTGTGTTGAAATTTTCCACCTTACTTAAGAGTAGGAAGAATGCAGCACATTGTCTAACATTTTCTCTATGTTCCTTTCTTCACACCTTTCTCTGATTTCCAAGGTTGTTCCTGTGCGCAGGAAAGGTGATGACAGTATTTGCCAACCAAGGTCACTTAATGCTTTCCATTTACCAGTCATTCTTTTTAAAAAGTCGTGATTGAAGCATCCAAGAGAAAAAGTCTTTATGTCTTACCACTGTGATTTATTTGTCATTCCTTTCTCTGGACAGAAACTCAGGAGTTGTCTTCTTGCAATAAACAGCTTTTGGTTAGATTTTTATCTACAGGGGCATTAAAACAGCTCTGTAGAAATATGAGTTTGACTTACAGGCTTTCCATAAAGCCTTTCCTGTTCTATCAGTGACTCCATGGAGTGTTTGTTGCCTTTTTTCTCTTTTGTGGGTGACTGTATAGTCATTTAGGTGAAAGTCAAAGCCTAAGTTAGCATTTAGAGATGGATTTGACAGTGTTAAAGTTTGTGGTTGGATTTGGCGATCTTAGTGGTCTTTTCCAACCAAAATGTTTCTATGAGTCTGTGTAGTTGTACCATGTCAATGTTAATACTGCCTGAATTTGAAAATAATAATAACTTACTTTCAGAAAAGTGTCTAGTATAGATGTGTGAATACACAAAAATGTTACAGTTATTGTAAGAGTTACAGCTGTCGTGGAGATACCAAGCTGGCTGTTATACTGGTCTTGTGCAATTTAGATTGAAATTCAGAGGGTGTTGTGCAAGTACTAAACAAGCTAGTTCTGTGTGTGATATGGTTAGAAGAAGAGCAATATGATAACTTACACCTTTCAGCTGCTCAACAAAAGAAAATATGTTGCATAGTAGAGCTGAACTTTATTGTTAACTATTTTTAAAGTGGGGAAATCATGGAAACTGTGTTTTAATTTGTTTTAATGTAATTGTATTTAATGACTTTTATATAGTTTTGTGATTCAGTATGGCTATATTTGCTTGCTTAATATAGAACCTTTTTCCCTGTTTATTTTTCTATAGGACCTAACCATATGCCTATGCAAGGACCTGGACCTAACCAGCTCAACATGACGAACAGTTCCATGAACATGCCTTCCAGTAGCCATGGGTCAATGGGTGGCTATAACCACTCAGTGCCATCCTCACAGAGTATGCCAGTGCAGAACCAGATGACTATGAGCCAGGGACAGCCGATGGGCAACTATGGTCCAAGACCAAACATGAATATGCAACCAAACCAAGGTAAGTGAGGTGCTTGTTAGTTCTGTAAAAACAAAACATCTCAGGTATAGACAGTTTTTAAAGGTCTAGTCTTGTAAGTTTCTGTCTCTTGATGCATTTGTACCTGTGTTCCGAGGGTTCTCTTTTCTCCCATATATCTGTGACTTCTTATTTATTTGCAGACATTGAACTGTTTTCCAGTATTGTATGAGAATCTAGGAATGGATCTGCTTTTATCAATTATAAGTTTGAACTACTGTTTATCTTTTTCAGACTTTACACTTCTAGCTAAGTGTTCTAACCATTGAAGTTGATAAAATACATCTCTACTTTTAAGTCTCTTGGGTAATTTGAAAAAGTCAGGTAGCCCTCAGATTTTTATACTTATTAATCATTGTTTTCTCCTTCATGCTGTTTTAGCATGGAATATCTGTTAATCTTAGAAAAGTAAAATTCAGTTCCAGGAACAAGTCTGGTACTACCTAATGTTTTCGTGAGATGTGTTTGTGTATATAGTAAAAACCAAAACTAATTTTGTATCTAAGATATTTCCATTGCATAAACTGTTGATGTCCTTGTTGAAGTGCAAGGACATGACAGAATTAAAATACTGCATTAGAGTCACAGCACAGCAATTATTAAGTTGTATACGTACTGCATATTCTTATAAATGTGCTTTACGAGTCGGCAGCTTACCTGTTAAGTCTGTTACTGCATTGGATCTGGACACAGCACCTGCTAGAAGTTATATGGCAGAATTTTTTTTTTAAATGCTTCTGCCATGTTGGCAGCAAGTTTAGTATTTTCCCCACAGTATATTAACTGAAAGATATGACTTGAGTCCAGGTTTTAGTCTCTTTTCTGACGCTGTAAGAGAACATGGGGTTTTTTTCTAAGGCTCTCTCCCTGGTCATTGTAGAAAAAATAATCCTCCAGTGGCATAGGTGGATCTTATTGCAGTGTACTGTCTTTGAAGACCAAAGCTCCACTTTTTTATATGTAGATACCCTCTGTTCCTGAGGTGTACAATCATACTGGTCAGTTTGATTATTAGATCACAGGAATGTTCAAAATAGGTAAAAGACTTAACTTAATGAGAGACCAAAACTAAGTCACGATGAAGAAGCTGTTTCTGTACTTTTCTGACTAGTAGAGAAAGTGGGAAGTCTGTGTCCATCATCAACATTGTTAATAGCATTTTTCTTAGAGTATAACAGCAGAGGAAACAAAAGATAGGCACATAGCAGAGGAAATCATCATAAGTGGGAATATTTTTTACTCTGAACTGACAAGTTATCTGTGTGCTGTGGGCAATACACAAAGGAGTAATTCTGTAAATGTAAGATGCTTTGGGAAAGTCCTGTGCCTGCTCAGTTCAGATTTCTTAGTAGCAGAGTTAGCAATAATTATGTAGCGGTGTGTGTGAGGGAGCCATCTATTAAGATGCTCTATAGCAGATGATAATGTATGAGTGGCTTAAAATTCAGGACTAGTGATTATTCCATCTCAGAGTTGTGTTCTTTACTCTTATAATATGCCTCTGCTGTATTTTCAGTATTCTGTCAAACTTGAAAATTGCTCATTAGAAATGAGGCAGAAAGATACTTAAACTTTTCTGTTCTGAAAAAATAACCAAATTACAGTTTCAAGAACAAGAGCAAAATCTCTAGTTAAAACGGTGGTACTGTTGCCCGCACTTGGGGCCACAGTAAGCTTTCACATTTTGTACCTCTGATTCTGCCAGATTTTGACCCTTTAGGCTGAGCCTTTTTCCGTTCCAAGTGTCTGCTAAAAGGCTGATTCTCTTTGTTTTTCAGAAGTTTCACAGAAGTAGAGCCATTTCTGACAGTGTCATGAAAAATTATATTCTTCAAAATGTTTCAATATCTCCCAAAAACATTAGTAAATAGAGCACTTCATGTATAAATGTAGGAGTACAGGTGCCCCCGGCTTTAGAGCAAGTCTTTGAAACTGGTTATGCGAGCAAGGGTTAAATGAAGATACTGTTCCAGATACCTGCAGGAGGAAGTCCTGCAGATGTGCACATTTGTTATGTGTTGGTAGCTAAGGTTTTTGAACTAAGATTATTCTCCAGCAGATCTGCTTAGTAAATTTCCTTCATTTTCTGCTCTTAGTTTTTACATGTGTATTGAAATTTGTTTGCAAATTAGAGGAAGTATTTTTGTATCTTCACTCTCCTGTGACTCCAAGACAACAGGACAGAGAATGACAGAGGAATCTGTGAGACCGTGAGTGATTTAAATGGGTGTTTGAGCTCCAGTCGGGCTGGGCAGAGGTCTCAGCCAAGTATTGACACTGCAGGCTTTTCATGTAAGTGAAGAAACAAAAATGAGCTTCTAGGAAATGCACTTGGTGCAGTTTAACAAAAACAGAATAAGCAGATCGTGACTCAAAGATTTTTTAACTGGTAGCATGTGCTATGATTCAGAAACAAATGAACCAAAATTTCTGAACCTCAGTATTGTTGTCGGGTGACATTTGTGAACCCAAAATCATGCTTTGTTTCTTTGTATTAAAGGGGTGATCCATACTGAGAATGAGAGATCCTGCTACATCTGACAGTTAACTTAGCTAAATATAATGCTAAATATTTCTCCAGATGAGGTCTTAACATCTCAAGTTGGCTGTTAAAAATTAGTAGATGTTTTTGACCTTAATTTTTCCCTACATGGGTTCTTCATCTGTAGAGGAATGAATCTGATGGTAAGATTATTATATCATCTGATTTCACAGGAGTGTTGTGAAAGTATATTCATTATGAAGATTTGGACATTTTACTTGTGGGTGCCATAAGAAAACCTGTGAGTAAATTAATAATTCTTTCTTCGGTGTTTGACTAGGCATGGCATCTCACATGAACAATTAGGAGGAAACAAAATATTGAAATGGTTTTTCCATGAGTAATATCTGCTGTATACTGAATGAAGTCAGTACTTCTAGGGGGGAAAAAGAGCACAATTATATCATAGATAAAGACACCATAATGCGCAGAAAGATTTGATCTAACACCTGGGTGGTTTTTTAGCGTAACTTTTTATGTGCATTTGCTAGCAAAACATCTTGCTGTACATACACCTTGTGAGGCAGATGGTGTTAGTAAGAAAAAAATGAAAAAGTGCTAATTAAGAAATAAAATGCACAGTAACAGAATTCATTGTTGCATTTACTTTCTGTCTCCTCTTTGTAGTCAGTATTGATTTGCACTAGTTTATCAAATGCTTTCCAGAGAAATACCTTAAATGAGAAGCAAAGTTTTCATGGTGTTGATTTTATATAGTCAGTCAACTTAAAGAAGGAATTCTAGTAATCTTGGACTTAGGAAGCAGAACGTTTTAAGATGATGATTCTGTATATGACTCTTGATTAAAAGGAATATTGGCTGCCTTTTTAGAAAAGATGGGAAGCAGCAGAGACTGAGTGAATGCAGAAGAAATTCCTTTCTCGTGGGTACAGTTTTGCTTTTTTTATGGGAAGCTACTTAAGTTGAACAAAAAATTTCAAGTGTTGTCAATTTTTGACTTTTCAGAGGGGAGGTGTAAGCATGGTTTTTCTGAAACCTGAAACTTACATGGAAATTCCGCTTATTTGTGTTGAACAGATCTTTCACAGTCGGAGAATAATACTAAACCATAGAATTAATACACTTTAAGGACCAAGAAATTATAGCTTGGCCATCTATGGAACTGTTTCTCAGATCCTTTGGCTAAGCTTGGCCATCTCAGAGACTGTGTTTCTTGGATCCTTTTGCCAGGATTCTGTTCCCTTGCCAGAAGTGCCGAAGCAAAGTTGCCAAACTCCCAGTCTGTATTTAATGAGCATTATATGTTGCTTAGGGTAAGGGAGGGAAACTAGATCACTTTTAACAGGTGAACACTGTAAGAGAAATTATGTTGACTCAATCATTTTCAGACCAGTTGCCAAATCTGGTGCTGAGATTTTTTTAGTGGCTGTTTCATTTGTATAAACTTACAAAAATTCCATTAAAATTTCAGAGTTCTTTTACTTACAAGCAAATAGAAGATTGTGGACACAGCAGAGATGAGGCAGATGCAGATTACTATTTCTTTGTGGTCCACATAAAAAGGGAGCAAAATATAGGTACATGCAATGTTAGCTGAAAAAATAAATGTATTCAGGATATAACAGATCAGGATAAAGTGATTTCTGAGGCTGAGTACCTTTTGTGAATGTCTTGCCATCTGTTCATTCCCATGTAAGCCGAGACTGTTATGCTTCGATACCTTGACTGTTTACTGTAGGCAAGATGTTATGGAGAAAGAAGGGCAGTCTCATTTTCTTTGACATCTAACATATTAAAAGGAAGTAAAATTGCCACCACATTCTGAAATGCCATCATGCTATAGCTGGATTTGTAGGATATCTAGCTGTAGAAGACACTGTAGTTTTATCATGAAAAAACAAGATATAAACAGCTGCCACTGACCTTGTTCTTTCGTCTTTCTTCCCTAATGTAAAACATAAAAGGCATTGGTAACTAAGGAATTTTTTGTATGACATTTTAAGTACTGTTTTTTAAAATTATATCTGAATTACAGTTCAGTTTGAGATGAGAACTTTGTGGAGTAAGCAAGTATGGAGAAGTGTCTACTGTCTTTAGTTTGCAGCCTAGGTCATGCATTAGGAGTAGCAAAAAGTTTTGTATCCTCAAAGTCTTTTGAGGTAGTGTTTGAACTGCCCCTTACGTTAAAACACCATTAAGATTTTGGTTCATTTGACCAAGTACATCTGAACTGTAGCATTTGTCACGTTCAATTTACCCTATAGTTTCTCAACTAGCTCTGGTAAGAGTTACAGCCCTCAGATATGTTTAAGAACAAGCATTTTTTAAAAGCAATTGTACAGAAACAGCAACAAAGTTTCGCTGAGGGCTGGTACAGTGGTATGTAGTTACTTCTGGAACAGTGGACACAATGAGAGTTACCGTGTGTAAGTCTGGCATGGTGGACTTTTCTGATACTCTAGATGTGGATATCTAGTTGCTTTATCAATACAAGTATACATTGTGAAATGCCTAAAGAACAGACCTCTGAGCAACAAGACCAACATAATTTTGAAGACTGAAGAAATAATAGCTTGTGCTGCTGCTTTGTGGTTGTACCCACCTGTTCCTGTAGCTCTTTAGTCAGAACAGCAGAGTCACCAGTTCATCTGTGAGTGTGGTTCCTGGCTTCTCTGCTTCTTCAGAACCTTCAACCATCTCCAGCAGTTATCTTGCCAGTTAACAGCAACCAATTACCACCAGTACCTGAGTTTCAGCAGGAGGGACAATGCTGAGACATTTTTAAACCACTAAAATTTTCTGCAGCTCTTTCATCCTCAGTGCACGTCTGATCTCAGATTTGTTAGCTTTATCTGAGACCTACTTCTGGTTTGCATTTCTGTTTCCTTCTGTTTATCTTAGATGTGTGAAGACTAGGTTGTTGCTTTTCTTAAGTCCTTTCTTGTCAGGAGACTGCCACTGGGTGACTGCACTTAGAAGATCAGGCTGTAGCCTCTTTTTGCTTAAATCCACATACCTTTTCTTCCCTATACATGAGGCTTCCTTATGAGATATTGGCTGGAATATGAGGAGGTTTTTTTTCTCAACTCATTTCAAAGTTGTCTGCACCTACTAAACAAAAACATGGTGTATTCTTGATGACGTAGACTAGTTAAATTGAACAATGAGCACTTTAGTTTTCACCTGTTGTCTGGCTTCCTTTATATATTCACTTACTGCATAAGACTGATTTGCATCTACATCATGCAATTTTCAAATGCCTTTTTAATGACTACCAAAATTGCCTGTGCTTCTCACAGGACGTACAGTATTACCACTTAGCATCTTCAGACTTTGACCCCGGGAATACCTCCAGTACTGACATGTGAAGACTGCCTTCTGAACATACAGAAACATTTACAGAGCTTTTGTACTACCAAAGTTGAAATAATTTCTTGTAAATCAAATAAATAGTCTACTTGTGTACTTGCACATTTTACAGAAATAATCCTACACAATATTTTCTTGAACTCATTTTAACTCTGTACAAATCAGATACTTTGTCCTCTCTGGAATAAATAGTACTAGAAATAGGAAAAAAAAGAGTTTTTGTGCAGAGATTTTGAAAGCAGCAAGCATTCTTTTGCAGCAAACAGTTTTGTGAACTTTCCAGGTCTGGAAGAGATTATAACTTCCGCCAAGTGTAGCTTCTTCTGACCTGATTGGACATTCAAGAGCTGTTTTAAGGGGGTTGTAGAAACAATTGCTACAAATATTAGAGAGCATTATAGAATCATAAAATGATTAGGGTTGGAACAGACTTGAAAGACTGTAGTTCCAACCCCCCTGCCATGTACTTCTACAGCCAGCCCAGCTTGCACAGAACCCCATCCAACTTCACCTTGAACACTTCCAAGGATGGGGCATCCTCAAGTTCTCTGGGCAACCTGTTCCAGTGCTTCATCACCCTCACAGTAAAGAATTTCTTCCTAGTCTAAGCCTTCAATTTCTACCTAGTCTAAGCCTTCAATTAAATCCATTACCCATTGTGCTATCATTATCTGCCTGTATAAAAAGTCACTCTCCCTTCTTTTTATAAGTCCCTTTAAGGTACTGGAATGCCACAGTGAGGTCTCCCTGAAGCCTTTGCTTCTCCATCCTCCTTCAGTCTGTTGCTGAAGGTGGGAGAGATGCTCCATCCCTCTGATCGTCTTGGTGGCCCTCTTCTGGACTTGCTTAAACGGGTCCAGGTTTTTCCTGTGCAGGGGACCCCTGCTGGATGTAATATTCGAGGTGGGGTCTCACCATAGCAGTGTAGAGGGGCAGAATTGCCTCCCTCGACCCATGAGAACTCCCAAATTCTTCTCCACAGGTCTGCTCTCAATGAGTTTCCCAGTCTGGAGTCACATCTGGGACTGCCCCAAACTAGGGTGCAGCACCTAGCACTTGGACTGGTTGAAATTCCTGGTGTTCTCTTGGGCCCATTTCTCAGGTTTATCTAGGTCAAGTTAGGTCATGAACTCATAGTCTTATGTTTTTAATGAAGTTTTTGGATCATGAATAAATGTGACTTTCTTGTAGGCTTGATTTTTCAAAAGAAAAAACAAATTAACAGTTCCCTCACCTCTCAAAACTACTGCCTAAAATGGTGTTGTGTTCCATGAGAAGAGAGAGACCATGGTGGTTCTTTTAGGTATCTTCTTAAGAGGGAGATGTGAATCAAACTGGAAGGAAGCCAGACGCTCTGTTATGAACACAACACACAGTCTGATACAGGGTAGTGAATTCTCATTGTGGCTCTACAAAGCGTTAATGAAGTTCTAATTTAAAAAGCAAACAGAAAACCTCTACATTGCACCATGGGGACCCAACACATTTTATCACATTGTATTGTGACTAATATTAATATTGTTAATTAACAAGCTTTCTTGAGATCTAGGAACATTATGGCAGCAAGTTTTATTTTTTTTTCAAGGCTGCCTAATGATTCTCAGTACCTCCAAGCAGAGGAACAGTGAAATGGAATAATCTAAATTACCTACTCCTTTAGAAGATCAAAAAATGAAATAAATTTTTGCCAAGTAAAAAATAATTACCTTTCAATTTAAGCCTTCTTTTAACTTTAAAATAAAAAACTTTAAAACAGAAATGTGCCATGCTGAAGGATAGAAGCATAACTGGATCTTCGTTAAGTGTGGTCTGTATTTATCTTCAGAGTAAAATTAAGCTTAGACCACTTTGCTTCTCACTGAGAGATCCAACACAGGGGTTTAATGGGATTTAACTAAAGCACTTTGAATTCATACCATTAATTAATTTGTCTCAACTTTCCCTCATAACCCCACCTAGAGAGAATCTAAGTCACTACGTATTCTTTTCCTTATGTAAATCCATTGTCAGTATTGACTGTATCTAGGTAATTTTCCTGTACTGTGGTTTCACACAGGACTTTCTGCTTGTGCCCCAGGACCTGCTTATTAAAAAATACTAAATCTAAAGCAAAATGTAGTATACAGAAAAGTAGGTAATATCTTCCTTTTTCGCCTGGGATGGCACTTAGGAATGGCTTTGCTGGTTCGGTGTTGTGATTTGTTTGGGGTTTTAAAGAGGCTAGTTATTTGTTGTCTTCAGAGTTTATAAAATAAATTATTTTTGAAAAGGCAAAAAAGCTTAGAATTTCACCTCTGTAGAGTGTTCAGAATGTGTTAAGGGGTTTGAATTAATGTTTTATAAAAATACGTTGTTTCAAAAGTTTAACTCCTTGTTGTAACAATTTCCTCATATTTTTAATACCTAAGTAACTCTTTTCTGAAGGGGTACTACTTCAGAAAGAAGCACAAAAGCTGCTTAAATGTTGTATCAATCTAACCTGCAATCTCATATAATGAAATGGTGTAATCATCATTTTCATTGCTGTTCGGTGTCAGTAGGGTGTTCTTTAACTGTCTGTTTTCACTACTGAAATTTGCATTTCTCCAAGTACAGCCTTAATCAGATTTTCTCAGTTGATAAAATATGGACAGTACTTGATCTCTCCTGGTCTCTTCCTGTGTTTCATAGAAACTTCGTGCAACTTGATATGGAAGAAATTTTTTTGTTACTGATTGCTTGGGATTATGCAGTGGTGGGTGGCACAGTGTATTCCTGTGGGCCTTTCTGTGTGTCCCTGTTGGGTGATTGCCTGACTTTGGTTTGTCTTTACAGGCCAAATAAAATTGTTTATTTTATGATAACAGTTTAGTGGCTTGTTGACAGACTATAACAACTACATGTGTATTAAAACTATGCCCTGAGGATTTAAAAGATGTTAAATAATTTTTCTATGACTTAGCAAGGTTTCACCATCAGGTTTTCACCTACACTTTTTTGAAGATGCTTTTTAAAACAAACAAAAAGGGGTTGAAATGTTTCAGTTATCCTTGTGTGTGTGTAAACGCATGTATGTGGTTTTGAAGAAAAATCATCTAGAAAGCAACCCTATTTAGGTTAACTTCAGTTTTGTAATTTGGTTGCTGACCCAATTGCCTGCATTTACATTGGGTCCAGAAACAACAAATCCTTATGAGAGCACTAGAAATACAGAGCCCTTTTTGATCCAATTTTAAAGGCTGGGTTTTCCATGTTCTTTTGGAAATGTTTAATCACAAGTACTTTTTGCATATTTGCCATTTTTGCTGCTTGTCCTGTTGCAGGTCCAATGATGCACCAGCAGCCTCCCTCCCAGCAGTACAACATGCCGCAAGCGGGTGGGCAGCACTACCAGGGGCAGCAGCCACCAATGGGAATGATGGGCCAAGTTAACCAAGGAAACCACATGATGGGTCAGAGACAGATCCCTCCATACAGGCCACCACAGCAAGGTAGGAATTCACTTTGCTGTATTTGCATCAATTTTAAATAACCATTTTAAAAACCATTTTACATCGCTTGCTTACACCAAATTTTGATCAAATCATTTGGTGTCACAGACCTTGTTTGCACACACTCTTTATAAGGGTGGTTCTTGCAGCAACAGCTTACTGATATCACCATGAAGTGTGAAGACAAATATTTCTCTTTTTTTCTTTTTTGGTTCTTTCTGAGATTATGCATTCTGAAATTATGCATCTCAGATATGCTGATGTAGAATTCTGTTTTGATATTTAAATGATAGGTACAGAAAAGGAACAGAGTAGCTACTTGGTTCTGAATTCACTCAATTAGAAAAGAAGGAACAATGTTCCACAATATTGCTTCTCTTTTTTCTTTTTTTGCTTTCCAGTCCTTTTTGACAAGGAATAATTTTATTTTAACACCTTTGTCTGTTATACGCATTCCTAAAATGAGCTCAGAACTGAAGTTTGAAATGTATATTCTCAGTCTAGTGCTGCTAAACAACTGTGATATGTATAGATATATTTGTTTCTTTTTTTAATTAAACCAATTACATATGTTGTCTGTAATGCAACAGTATGGGTGGGGAATACATTTGAGAAGAATTTCTCATACTAAAATCAGACATTAGCAGGCTTTATAACAGAGAAAACAAGTTATTTACGTATTGACTGGTTGTGGTTTTTCAGGCCCACCACAGCAGTACTCAGGCCAGGAAGACTATTATGGGGACCAATACAGTCATGGTGGACAAGGTCCTCCAGAAGGCATGAACCAGCAATATTACCCAGATGGTAATCTCTCATAAATGTTAACTTTCCCATTTTCTATACCTGCCCAATACTAATGTAGCCATATGCCCAAAATTAGGGGATGAGGCAAGAATAGTAATTGGATATCATACCTCATATTTACAAAACCTTCCAAACTCAGAATTGTTACTACAGTTTAAATTACTATGACTAGTTAAATGTGCAATTTACAGCATGTAATTTGTATTATTCCCATTTGAAACTCTTAACAGTTTTAGTATTTCAAAATTAATTGAAATAATTGGTTTATCTAAAAGTATGGAGAGTTCCTTAGTGTATCTAGTATGATTGAGATGAATTAAAAGTCATTACTTTATTATCTATAAGAGAGGGGGCGATATCCTTTTATTAAAAATTCTATTGAACTGAAATCACTTGCTAAAAAGATGTGGCTTTTCTGTAAATATTCTATTTTTTGACATAGTATTTAGTTTTCATGTAAGTCGTACAAATGTGTTATTGCTGCTATGGTGTGGGCCTTTAGTTTAATTTGTGTATAGGAATGAAATGGTCCCTGCCTTGAGGAGACTGTGGATCCTCTTTAGTGTTCCCCCAGTGCTTTCAAGACAAGACTGAAACTTTGAATTTCATAAATCTGTCCTCCTACCTCCTGGAATATACAGTGCTGAAGGCTACTGGACTGTGTTATAAGTTAGAAAAGTTGAAATTAACTTGTTTTCAGGCTGAGCAGAGACTGGGAGAACACAGATGCTGACTCATGACTACTGTGTGCAACTTAATGGTATCTTGCGAAGTCCAGGGATGTGGTATATGTCAGTGTTGTGAAAATGTATACAAGCAAAACTGTGTCATTGCCAAAGCAACTACTCATTGCAAATAAAGAGACACAAATTAGGTTTTTGAATTTAATTTCCATTAAATTGATATTAAGATACGTCAAGAGACATCTATATAAGCTTACATGTGTGAATTTTTGGAGATGTATGTGCAGAATTATTTTACAAGGTGCATGAACTTACCAAGGCTTTTATTTTGGAATATTTTATTTGGAGCACTAAATGGTTACAGCAATTTACTCTAGTAAGGGCAATTTGGTGTTACCGTCAACAGCTCTGTGGCAACACAGATTACTTCTAAGACCTCTTCTTTCTAAAGAGTCATCTCTATCATTACCTCATTATTACTCTTATGTAGAATGCAAAGACAATATGTTTTAAGATTTGTTTAAGTGGTTATGCATTTGTATAAGATTCAGTCAGTGACATATAGTGCAGTTGCCGAACTAAGAATCAAGACCAACTGAATCTCCTTTGCTTATTTTTATTTCAAAATTTTATTCCAAATTTGTTTAATTTAATTTCAAATGTAAGCAAATTTTTGCCTTGTTTTCTTGACCAAGTTAGCAATAAGATATATTCTGATCATTTGTAAGGCAAAATGTATTTGTGCTAAAACCAGCAACAGGTGGGGTGCTTATTGCATATAATGGTTTCTTAGTCAGAGATGCCTGTAGTCTCCGAGTAGGAAGGTTTGTTTGTAGTGAATCTACTCAGGACTGGAATGTAAGAGGAAAAGTTTTCTTAAGACTTTAAGTAGGAATTCTGCTTGTAGAGAAAATCTTGAGAATGTTATTTTTCTGTCACTTAAAAGAATTTAATGTAGACTGTGGTTCATAACTTCATTGAGCTTTATTTGTTATATTTCACACTGCTTTTAGCATATGCTTTTGAATTGGAGATCAGCAGAACAGGTGTTAGACAAAGTATGATAATTGCTTTCTTTGTTCATTCTAATTTAATTCAGGTTATTTACATGTGAAAGGCCTAAATGCTTTCATTTTTTCTTTGAGTGAAAGATAAAGTACTTCCCCCCACCACTCCCCCAACAAGGATTATCAAAAGGTTAAGACCATCCCTTGCTGTGATGTTGCTAGAACTACTGCATTAAGCCTTTTTTTTTTCCCCTGTCACATGTTACTTCAAAATGAAAGGAAATCATGTTAGTAAGTCTATGGCTAGTACAATTGAAAATTCTTCCTCATGTATATCCATTTGAATTTTTTTTTTCATTTTTCTGAGAAATGAAGTATTTTTAGGATTTTCACTCAGAGGCCATTAACGTTTCTTCCTGTCTCTTGTCGAATTGATGTAGGTCATAATGATTACGGTTATCAGCAACCGTCGTATCCTGAACAAGGCTACGATAGGCCTTATGAGGATTCCTCACAACATTACTACGAAGGAGGTATCTATATACCTTCACACACATACGCACATACATTCCCTTTCCTCCGCCACCCGCAACGGGAACGAAAATTCTCGCACAACACAACTTATACCCATGCAAAGCTCTTGTAGAATACTAGTTGCTGGCTGTCTTGAAAACTGCAGGGAACTTGAAGCCTTCAGAATAATTTCTTGCAAACACCTAAAAATATATAACCACAATTTGCCATTTCTAACAACAGTAAAATGACTAAAACACTCTAGAGATTTTTTTTTTACCTCAGTGGAAATTTTTATTTGAACATAAATTTGTTGGTTCAGTTGTATATCTTTTTGTGTGTGTATATATTTTGTATAATTATAGTGCCATTAGGAAACAGCTTGCTGATCTTGTGTAGCTAGTCTGTGCTCTTGTAGCTGTCCTTAATTTTGTCTTTTTTTTTTTCATTTTATTTAGCATAGTCATGATCTTATGACTGTGATGTTCCAGTAAATGTAATGCTCGTTTGGCAGAGATGCTGAAAGTGCTGCAGTTCAACTTTGCAAAATTGGCTCTAACTGCAGTTTGTTTGGCCGAGTTCCTTCTGTTTGGTTTGAGTTTTCTTTGTTTTGTTCAGTTTTTGAAATCAGTATTGCATTTTCATTTTGTTCTTGTGTTGTTGGCTGTGCATCTTAGAAGGAAAAAAAATAATATAATAGGTACCTTTATAAGTTTTTGCTTTCTTGCAATCATCTTTCAGGAAACTCGCAGTATGGTCAGCAGCAGGATGCATATCAAGGACCACCCCAGCAGCAGGGTTATCCACCACAACAGCAGCAATATCCTGGCCAACAAGGCTATCCAGGACAACAGCAGGGTTATGGTAAGAACCTGAAGACACAGACAGCAGTCACAGAAAAGGCTGAGAAACCCTTATCATTGCGTGTTATTTTACCCCTGGTTCAAGAGGCCAGACTTGCACAGAACAGCTGCATGTCTTCACTTTGACTGAGCCAAAACAAAGAGGTGTAGAAGACAGAGTCTTTTGGGAATTTAATCTATTGGCAGTCAGGAGAGTGTGGTAGCACAGAAAACTGAAGGTGACTAAGCAGCATTATAACAGGTGTCTAATTTAGAAGGACCCAGAAAGACTCTGCTGTTTTCTGTCCACAAGGATGACAAAGGGCCATTTATACCCTTTCATTTGTGGATTTGCCAATAAGAACAAAATCTTCTAAAAACTAATTTAAAACTTCGTCCAGTGTACATGAATCGTTCATTTAAAATTCTTGTAACTGATCAGTAGAGAAATAACTGTAAACATTAACAATGCAGCTTTCATGACTTTGTCTTAAAAATTTTTGCTAGTAGTGTAAATCTTCTGATACACGGCAGGAATGAGAAATCCTCTGTAAGATAATGTAGTTCCTGGATTCAAGGAAAATTGCCCAAACAGGAAAATTAAAGTAGTAGTGTGTAATTTTTGTGCATTACTTCTGAAAACTTGAAATCAGAAGGGTATACTGAAAATACTGCTCTTTTAGGGTTTATTTGCTTATATATTGTAAAGCCATGAATTTTTATCACAGAGTATTTATCTCTGAAATTCCGTAATTTCAGGGATATCTGAAATTCCATACATTCTATATATTTTGACTTTTAGCTTTTTTGTAGATTCAAATGCTAAAACTTTAAGCATTGTGGGTATGTGAGGAAGTGCAGAGATGATTTGTTTGCCATGTAATTAAATGCCGGATTCACATTAAGTTTAGTTACGTTGAGACAGAGTTTGGTTTTAAGAGGATCCACTGAGATTTAACAGGTGTTTTCCTTTTTGAGGTTATAGATAAATTGGTAGTTCCAAAATAATACTCAGTTGCTTACATTCTGCTAAACATAACATAGGCAGATCAGAGTGGAGGTCCATGTAGCTCACTGCTCGGAATTTTATAAGCAAAGAAATAAAATCTTACTCTGAAAATTTAGATTAAGAAATACTAGAAGGAAAAGGATGAGGAAAACTGTTGGAGCAACTGACCCAATGTAATTCAGAAAACAAAATAGCATACTTGTCAAATTCTGTTATTTAGCAGAAATAGTTATTGAAGTTCCATTTTTATTTTATAATATCTATCAATGAATATTTAGAATGCAGCTATAAAGAATTACCATGAATAAATAAACCCATGTTCATTTATCAGATGAACACAGCACTTTCTAGGATGTCATAGTCTTGCTCAATTTAATATTTAATTGCTTTCTAATTTGCAAAAATAAATCAATATCTTAGTCATTATTATCAATCTTTATGGCTTTTTTTCACTGTGGAGAGCTGAAACTGCATAGTTCAAGGGGATTTGAGTCCTGAGGAGAATGGTAATAGCTTATGGAGCTTTTTTACTCCGGGTCTTCTTTTTGACTGTCTTAGACACTACTGAAAGAGTTACCAGGTGATGTGATCTAAATATCCAGTGCCTGTAGCTAAAACTAGCCCTTCCTACAAATCACAGTTGCTCAAACACTTCCATTTCTTCTGAGGGGAGGAAGAGTGTGTTGGTTTGTTTAAAATAAGAAAGCACTTCTGAAAAGCTGCATATCTTCAGCTCTTAAAAATAGAGAGCCAGTTTTTAAGGTGTGGTGTTGAAAATGCTAACAGCTTCACAACAAAGGATTCATATGGAGTGCCACTGGAATATACACTTCATCATCTATCCCAGTGTTGGTGGGAATTTGGTTGATTTTGTTTGAAACATGGCTGCCCTACCTTACGGCAGCTTCCAGTGGTATACAGGCTGAGTCCCTGTGAATAGTAACAGAAAGAGTTTGTACTGATGAAAAAACAGCTTCCTCTCAGCCAAAAAAGGCTGGAGTCAAAGTTTTGGATTTTTTCCTGGCATTTTTTTTGAAAAGTAATGTTATCAGAGGAGTATGGAGTAGAGGGTGCTTTTTTCCATCCCACAATAGCTTTTACTCACATCCCACATTTTATGCATAGAACTTGCTTGCCATCCTGTTTGTGGTCGCCTGCTGTGGTGTGAGAACTCACTTTCTGGCAAGAAGGTGCTGCTGTTCTCTTCAAAAGAACCAAATGCTAAACATACCTGGCTGCTCCTGGCATTATAAACTTCTGGAACTGGAGCAGCATACAGTAGGAGGACACTGCCTAACTAAACCTTGGAAAGGATTCATAATTTCTTGCCTAGCCCTTCTCTGTCCTGTGACCTCGTGTGTGGAACTACATGCACTGGTGTTAATGTAATGAATATATAAATAAAGGTAAATGTTTGTGTGGTTGGAGCACAGGCCCTGTCAGCAAAAGTGCTTTCCAGGGGGAGAGAAAGGCCACTCAAAAGGTCTCATTGCGCCACAGTGACATTTTTTAGCTCTGCTCAGCTATAAAATTCAATGCTTTTAGTGCTCTCTTCTTTCCAACACCTTAAAACAGTCTTTTTTTTCCTTCCTCATTTTTATGATCTCCAGGCCCCTCCCAGAGTGGTCCAGGACCTCAGTATCCCAATTATCCACAAGGACAAGGCCAGCAGTATGGGGGATACAGACCCGCACAGCCTGGGCCACCACAGCCACCACAGCAGAGGCCTTATGGATATGACCAGGTATTCTTTCATTTGATGAGGATGTTGTGATTCTTACACACTCATTTGATAATTCAATTCTCATAGGTTTTATTTCTTGGTGAGTTATCCAGAATCATTTGTCTGGAGTTGTGACTAGTTGTTCTCTCCTGAGTTTGCGAAGTTTTAATGCAATTTGGCAACATGAGGCCCTCCAGGAAATATTTTTGGACTTTAAAAATTAAGGGAATATGTTTCATAAGCTCATGGTGAATGACTAATGACAAGGTTTCTAAATCTCATGATGGATTATTTTTCATTACTGCTTTGCAATAGAAATGGTTGAATTGATTTTCCACAGACACAAATCCTAACCCTAATATTCCTCTCCAGTTGCGAAAGCAGCTCAGGTGTGCAACTGAGGTCCTTCAGCTGTAGAGATGTATGGGGAGACATGAAATGTATTTGTGTGCAGATTTTTTCTAAGCAGTAAAAGACACTGAACATGAGAAAAATGACCCAAAAATCAACTGCTTCTTTACTATCACTCCTAAAATAAGCTTAAAACAAACAAGAGCCCTCCAAAACTTCAGTCTGGAGTTGTAGTGAGGGACTCCTGTTAAAAGCTGTTGCAGAATTAAAGGATAAAGCAGAGGTTTTACTCCTGTAGAAGGTATTAAACTGTAAAAATCTGATTTTTTTGGTATGAAACATTCAGAAATGTCATTACACTGTTACTTTCCTTAGCATAAATAAAATGAGGATCAACTAAATTATTAAGTTGAGGTTCTAGTGTTTAAACAAAATGTCTATACAAGATCAGTTGAACTTTAAAGAAAAACTTTCCCTTGGAAGTGAGAAGAGCCACAATTGCCCACATTTTTAAAAGATGACAGTTGGCTTTCTTTCTACAGAAATTAGAAAAGAGAAGGAAGAAGGAACAAAGTCTTTCAGTGTGGTAGTTTAGAGATGCAGTTACTTATAATTATTTAATAGATAAACAAAATGTTTATGTACTGAAGTAGTAACTTTCTCTACAGACAATAACTACAGGAAAATTCTTTACTTGTGGCAAATATAGGGTCAAGGAAACTTAATCACAATTTGCTGAGTTTCTTCCAGCTTTCCGTGTAGTAAAAATGGATAACCCTCTCTATAGATAGGCTCTACTCCTGCAGTTTGTGCAGTCTTAAGTTCCACTGGGAAACTCAGTTATAGAAGACCTCTCTTTCATACCAGCCATTCCCATAGGGACTGTGCTGCTTAAATTCTGTTCTGGCAGCTGTCATGAAACTCTTCTTCATGACCAATTGTTTTATTACAAATGGAACAAAACTGACATTGCAACATAAAACTGAAATTTAAAATACTGTCTATCGTAATGGTACTTAACATAGAATGGTGGTCAGACTGCAGTTTGGAGCCTGTTCACTTCCTGGCACACTTCTTTCTGTGAGCCTTGAACCCTATGGTGAAAGGATCATGGTAAGCTTGTAGCATTGATGCTTTCACCTCTGCCCACCTCTGCAGTATATGACATTCTTTTAAAAGAAGGAGAATATCAATAAGGGTAATAACTCTGTGCTTCAGATCTATGGAATAATTGCTTCCCATAGGATATGTGGACTAGTTTTTCATGTTCACCAGGATATGCCTTGGTTTTTGAAATACATGTACCATTCTGTAATGCTTGATAGATTAATATTTTTAGGTATCTCTGTGTCATGGTTAGTTTCCTAAAGTACGTTGAATTTAGGTGACCTTGTCCTTTTGAAATAATTTTCAAAGTTTAGATGGGAAGTAATCCCCATCTTTTATTTTTTGATGATGTTCTGCAAATTTCACAGCAGTCTACTGAATGTAAAGGTATACTCTCGATCAAATCACATTCCTGGATTTAAGTCCATGTCATTGGTCTTACTTTTTACATCAAAGCACAAAGGATTTTTTAGTGAGATGAAAACTACCAGTTACTTATATCAGTTTATCACTTACTGTTATTTGTTTCCATCTTTTAATATCACAGTTTATTTGGACAATCTTGAAAATTCAGCTTTCAATACAGGAAAATGTGCCTTGTGGTCTAATAATGTATTTTGAATTTTTTTTAGGGTCAGTATGGAAATTATCAACAGTGAAAAAGTACTTACATTCCGGTAGGCAATATCTATTAGCAGCCATATTGTCTCCTCAGCACTGTGGACATCTTCCCGAGATGAGAACCTCCCATTCCATCTAACTTTTGGAAAGATCTCGTGGCTGTTACACAGTATACAGTCTTTATGGGTTAATTGTTAAAGACTGTAGATTCTCAGAAACTGATTTCACATCTCCGCTCTAGATGGCAATATTGGACAGAAAATCCATGACCTAACACTTTGCAGTGAGTTGAGAACTGTATGTCAAATAGACTGTTACAGACTGAAAGGTGCGAACAGCTTTGTATGTTTATGAAGGTTATGGGAATTTAGTATTTTTTCCACAGACTTTTTTTGTAGGGGGAAAGGGGAAATGCACACTTTTTACAGCAGCAATATTTTGTATATTATGTTTTTCATGTGGTGAATATACAAGACAGTACACTACTCGCTGGGCAGGATAACAAATCTACTGTTAAAATGGGTAGGGGCATGGTAAGTGCTTGATTGTATTAGTATCAAAATGGTGTATGATCAAGGTACAGTGAAAAAAGAGAGCACCCTACATCAGTGATAGGTTCACATACAAAGAGTGAGAATCCCAGTTATCTAAATGGGAACATAATTAAGGACACTGTAATATAGTCTTGTGCAAAGATTAATTTTTTAAGCTTTCCGATTTTTCTGAGTGAAGCGGTTTTGTAAAAATTGTTTCTAACAGTTTGACAATTTTCTGCAATGTTTTTGGGTAACGAACGTATGGGTTTTATTTCTCAAGTGTTTTGTCAGAGCTTTGCATAAGCAAGCTGTAATCCCTCTTAATAATTGCAATAATGAAGAAAATGGCAAGTGTTCATTTTACTTGGTTTGAATATGCAAAGAACTTGAAAAAGAATATGGAGAACAGAACTGTATTGTATAAGTGTATCTTAACCTTTAGATGAATAATTTTTATGTATCAGAATAGCCTAGAGGACTTTGTAAAGCCTATCTAAACTTTTGTTGTGGTTTAGGAATGGTATTCCCCAATTTTGTGTTCCCACTGACACACTCCAAACCACACACCACTTGCTTGCTCCCCACTCCCCCTCCACCTCTGCTGTGATGGCTGGAGGGGAGAATTGGAGGCACAAAAGGTAAAGATCACAGGTTGACCTAAGAAAAATTTACTGGAAACAGCAGTGAGAGAAGAAAATGAACAGTAACAGTGACAGTACTCATGACAGAGGGTACAGGAAAGAGGCAAACGAGTCATACATAGTTGCACACGACATGGAGCCTGGCAGTATGGGAACCTCTGCCACACTATGTGACCCTGGAAGAGTACCTGAGGTGGTATAGAATAACCTCTGGGTCCCAGCCCTGCCCCTTTCGGCTACTGCAAAAATGAACCTGTCCTGGCCGGAACCAGGACAACTTTCCTAACTGGGAGTTAATAAGTTTTGAACGGGGGCATTTTTGTGTGTGTCGATTTTTCTTACTGGTTAACATGAGACCAAGGGGATGTTTTATAACATCAAATATAAAACCTGTTGGTGAGGTAAATGCCAAAATTTGTTTTGATTTGCATTAATGCTTATAGTGTTGCATGTGAGATAGAGGCAGCACCTTGATCAATAGCATAGTACACAAAAAATTGGGTTTGAGACTGTCCTGCAACTGTGTGTCAAATAAATGGATATTCTGTTCTGCAGGAATTTGGCATTCAAGAATTCCTGGCAGCTTTCATAGAGGATAAAACTTAAAATTAGTCCAGGAGTAAAATAATATTTTGTTTTTTTCGGTTAGGAGTCAGTGTTTGGGGAAAGAAAAAAAAGAAAATCAACTGGTATTCATAATATGTATGCCATTATTCGTGGAAGACGATTTTCAATTTTTTCATCCTTTTTAAAGGCAAACAGTTTTCTTTAAGTCGATAGAAAATACACATCAAGGTTTGAACAGATGTGGGATGAGGAACATTATGAATGAAAAGCCTGTAGGTTCTGTGCCAATTTTCCACCACAGTGTACTTCATTGCTATTTAAAACTGTACTCCATCAATTCTAACAGAAGAATAAATTATTTGTGATTTTAATTTTCTCATTTGTTTCCTTAAATTAGATCCCTATCACTTTGATGTCTCATCTGGAGACTGTGCTGTGGATTTTGATTTTATAGAAGTTTGGCAAGAATAACCAAACCGTGTTTGCAGTCTAGGACTTTATCAAAATTCTCTTGCCATAGCCAAGTTAATTAGAATTAACTGTTCAGTAATCAGCATGTTGTGTAGGTTGTTTGTTAAGAAATTCTTCCTGTGAAAATGAAGGTCCATGAGGCTATAATCAAGATGACTGAATTAGATAAATGAGTTGAGGAGGCAAAAATATGTTGAACCCAACCTGGTGTAGATATGTTATCTCATTTGAAATAAGCTCAACTGACATTAAGAAATAATTTGTCTTGCCAACCCCTCTTCTGTTGTCTTACTCTCCTTTTTAATGGAAACTAAAATTGCAATTTTAATAAGCAGAATTTCCTCCAGGGTTTCCCTCCTAGAGACTACTGCATTTGCAAGGTTTAATTGTTTTATAACGGTCCTGTTTCGTAAAACTTTTTAATTGGTGGTGACAAAAATTACCTTATTCCTCTGATACTATGCCAGAAGAACAACTTGAGAGGAGATAGCTCCACATGAAAGTATTTCTACTAAAATGATACATTAAAAAGGAGCCAGTTTTCCCTAAACAAAAGAAGAAGAAGGAATGCACGACGAGACCGGGATGAAATGGCAGGATACAAGGTTTATTTTAGTAAGTCTTCCTTGTTAAATAAAATCTAACCAATAGGAAACTAGTAATAAAGGTATTGCAGTTGGCATTTTACATGTAGGAGATAAGGGGGGACAGACACAGGAAATCAAATATGTGAACGGAAATGATACAGATGTTCAAAGAGTAAAGAGGATGGGTTAATGCATTCAGTGACTTTCAGTTATTATAGGGCTGTGATTTTTGCCATTGTGTTTTGCTCTTTTCAGAGCAAAATTTTTTATTTCCTTTACTGCTCTGTGAATAACTCACAAAAGGAAGAAGCTGCCTCACTGTTGCAATTGAAATTGATTTCACAATGTTGTAACATAAGTAAGCAAACATGCTGCTTCATAGAGCAGCGTAAATGTATCTTTTGCAAATAGTCCCACTTCCATTTTCATACCTAAATTACTTTAAAATGTTTAAAGTAATTGATTTTTTTTGAGTAAATGCATGTGGTGAAAGAGGAGCAAGGACTTCAATGCAAAAATATCATTGTAGTTCTACAGTTCACAGCACAGAGGATGCTGAAACACTTCAATGCGATTTAAAAAAATCAGATTTTAGATTAAATAAATGAGAAAATACTTAAACTTACAAAATTAAGAGAAACTGTTACTTCAGCAAGTCTGCATGGAATTCTGCCAGAAGCCCTGAAGAAGTTCAAAAAGAAAGTAGCAGGTTTTTCCTATATGGGCAACAGTTGCTGTATCATAAAACAGAAGTATAAGGGTGAAATCCTGTGAAATGAACCCAAACAAACCTTCTCAAGCAAACAGATACCTGAATAAAGTAGTAAGTTTCCAAAAAAATTCAATACTGTGCTAAATTACATGTTTTAAAAGAAATTTGGCAATAAAAGTTGACCCTCAGTCTGCTAGAGTTATAGCACAAAATCAGAGCACAGTCTGATAGAACTGATCTTTATGTTCACAAAGCCTGAAGTTCTCTGAGAAGCTGCTACTATAAAAATAAAGCATGCAGTACGGTGGACTGCAAAGCACTGGAAATTAGATAAGATGGCGGAGGGAGAATAGGAATAAATACTAAATATCACAAATTATGCAGATTGATAAGAAATTATGGTAGACCTATATTGGACCAGTGATTAACACTTACAAATTAAGCGGAGAAAACAAATATTCTGATAGCAACATGAGGAGGAAATGGTGCTACTTAGATCATGAAGGACTTAAAACTATAGAAATGCAATGGAGCATACATGGCAGAACTTCAGGAATTACTGATGTTTACAAACACACTACAGGGTGGGAAATCTTTGTTCACGAAGCCTAGCCATGATTATGACTGGGTGGGATAATTCCAGTTTACTCATACACACCAAATCAGCTGTCAGGAATAGTTCAGCAGATACCACAGTAAAACTTGGATTCAGGGGGTGTCAGATTCACAGTGCCACCAAAATATTCAAAAGCAGTGGTATGAAATGCTTAACAAAGTACCATAACACCGATGAGAGTTTTTCAACTTGGAATTACTGTATTCAACATTGTCTCTCCCGTATCAAAAAGATAGCTCAGGTAAAAGGTAAGTGCACAATGAGTGGTCAAGAACAAATACAGTGTTTGGAATTGTTTCAGATTTCAGTGTATATAAACCAGCAGTACATAACAGTAATTTTTGTAAGGATACAGACCACGTAATGAGAATTAAAGGCAACACCTTCAAAATTTATAACAGGAAATGCATGTTATCGTGCATGACATGCACAACTGCAAACTCAATCCCCAGGGACTTTGTAGGATTAAAAAAATGAATTAGATACATGAGAATATAAAATTGCTTAGGTTGGAAAAGACCTCTAAGATCATTGAGTCCAACCATTAACTCAGGACTGCCAAGTCCACCACTAAACCATGTCTCCAGGTGCCACATCTACATGTCTTTTTAATACCTCCAGGGATGGTGACTTTACCACTTCCTTGGGCAGCCTGTTCCAATGCTTGACAATCTTTTTGGAGGAGAAAAGTTTTCCTAATACTCATTCTAAACCTCTCCTGGCACAATTTGAGACCATTTCCTCTTGTCCTATCACTTGTTACTTGGGGGAAGAGCCTCACCCCTGCCTTGCATGTGCACAGTTACCTTAGAGCAGATAAAAAGCTTATTTTAAAAGAATGTAGAACCTCAAGTTTCACAGCTTTATGCAACAAGCAGCATTCTAGAGTGTGGAACATACTTCTGTCCGTGCCTCAATAGCAAGTGTAGGGAGTACATACAGAATGTCACTGCAAAACCTAGAAGTACACATTAGCTAGCAGCAGAGTGTTGGTGTACTTCCTAGAATTAAACTGAACTGTAGAGCTGAACTGGGGTAGCAATGTCCTGCTCAGAAAACTACTTTTTCACAATGGTCAAATATATCTCCAAAATAACATCCATAGAGCAGTACTGATAGTTCAGTCTTCCAAGATGCTGGGTACTTTAACTCAGCTCTATTAATTTCCCATGACACAATTTTTCAAAAGTTCTGACTAATCTATCAGAATGTGGTTTCTCCTGCTTGAGATCTGCTGATTTTGCAAGGGGAAATTTTTGAACTTTCAATAGGTGTTTTCTAATTTTCTCTTTATTATTCTCCCCTTGTTCTTAAGAAATGGAGGTAGTTCAGTATGTCAGTGGCTTCACAGATGTGCACCTCGGGTTTCTGGGGGGAAGAGCTGTGAGACTGGAAAGGAAGATGCTGGAATAGCCAGAAGTAATAGTTTGTGAACTCTTTGGACCGCTGTGTTATTTTCTCTTGCCTTGACACTGTTTAAACAAATGGCCTAGGCAAATAGCCATATAAATGCTTTTGCATTTTGGTTCATAATTTTCATTTAATCTAAAAGTAAATTTTACAAAGCATAAATTCTAATCACCTACTGTGGTTGACGTTGCCAGAAGTATGCTGGCATCTTGACACAGGTTCATTACAGATATTTTTGGAGAAAAATATCATTTGTGAGGGCAGGATTGGTAGAAATACACATTTTGTTTTCATGAAATTAAGTTACATCACTTGTACCTTCTGTTGTTTTTTGCAAACATAAGTCAAGTGAAGAATTTTTGTTCTCCAGTTGCTGCTTTTACATTTTTGCAGATGTACTTAGAGCCTTTAGGCTTTGTTTCCACAGGACTACAATGTAAAGAAGTGACACAGTTCTGAAGAGTTTCTGTCTAAATGCTGATTATGGCTTACTTGTTAAGATAGTTGCTTGCCAAGTTGATACTGTGTCAGTTTCAGATTAATGATCACTTTTTTTTTTCATCCCAGCAAAGATACAGATAATTTCAGAGCTAGCTCTTTGTATTTGAGCACCTAGATAACTGTATCTATCTGCTCACAAAGCTGTTTCCAACGTAGAAAAAATGTTTGCCTTCTATCAAGGAATACTTTTTGAAATTTACAGTTGCATAAAAAGGATTCTGCATATAAATGCCAGTGTTTGTAATTTCATTAGCCAAAGAGCCTGCCCATCTGAGTATGATTCAGTATTTCCTAGTGTGACACTGACTTTTCATTTATCACCTGCTTCAGAGGCTGTGTAGGCTCAGGAAAGCTAAGCACATAGGAAAACTGAGGCAGGCATGAAGGTTTCTGTTGTATCTCCCAGAGTTTTTGGTTGATGACAAGTGCTTGATTTTAGGACCATAAATAGATGCTTGATGAGTACTAGGATACCTGTCACCACTGCAAGCACCTTGTGTGCATGCTAACATGTGTAATGGAGTCTGCTGCTCATTGGTGGTTGTTAAGCTGTTGCTACAGTCTTCCCACAAAGACAGCACTGACACTTTACTACCTCAAAAGCTTAGTTCTAAATTGCCGCTAATATTTGCCCTTCAGTTTCACACTGCTTTGTGTTTTCTGGCTCTCTGGCAGCAAAGGAAGGCAGAAAAGCAAGAGTCTTACAGGTGACCCATTCTGCTGACAAGAAGCATTAAGACTAATTGATTTGACTGCCTCTGTAGTTCTTTTGACTGTTTGGAAGTTTGGAGTTTAAAATGTGGTAATCCTGAGATCTGTGGGCCAAGCACGGTAGATGTGACCCGCTGTCTAAGATTTCTTGATACTATGCTCTTTTATCATTATATGAGTGACCACTGACAACAGCTGGTCACTGTTTGAATGAACAGTTGGCAGTATGTCTGCACCACCAACTTGTAGCAGTTTTCTCGTATGAGTGAGCAAGTGGATCAAAGCACCTTTTGAGCTGCCTACTTTTCCCTGAGTTGTTCCAGGGTGTCGTGCTGGCTGGGGTACAATTGTGTCTTTTTAACAGGCTGGTGTGATGACTCAGTAACTTGTAGACTACCATGTTATGGCATCAGTAATGCAGTTTGTATATTTGGGTGAATATTGAGAAGCTCTCTCCTTAACTGCTGCTTCTCTTGCTAATAATGGGGCCATGTTGATACCTGTTCATTGTTGTAAGCCATGACAGCTTACCTTTTGACCACAGCCATCTTCTAGAAGGGTAGCAGGCAAGATTCATCTTGAAGCCTGACAAAGATGCAAAGGTAGAAATGCTGCTGGAGATACTGGGAGATATCTGTGACAAAGAACAAATAGCAATTATTTAAAGAACTGTCCATGTGGATGATAAGATCATTTATAGTTCCTTCTTTGGTATGTGTTTGAGACCACTTTCTCCATTGCTGTGAGGAGGCTCTGAGCCTGAGACAGCTATGAATTAGTGGATTTGTGTTACATTTGGAAGCAGGGCCTCTGCCTGAAGATCTTTATAGGGAACTGCTCCCTGAGTTTCAAAAAGATCACAGCATCTTCAGGCACCAGTGCCTGTGAGGAAAGAGATGTCCAAGTGGCTCACTTCTGTTGCTCACTGGCCAATGACTTTGGAGTCAGGAAAGTCTGCTGTAAGGAAAATGGACAACAAAATCTGCCTTCACAAAATCCATAAGGTCATGTGGAACATTTCCCAGCATTGAGTCCTCAATTTCTAGTGCTGTGGGCTTTTATTTACTACATCACAAGAAGACTTTGCCATTCCTTTTATATGAGACTTCATAGATTTCCACAGGTGTACTGACTGACATCACTGGCCCAAACTGGTGTACGCCTTTTCTACCATCTTCTGCACATGTAGATCTTGAGAGCAGAAGGGACTGGTACTTCTTTTTCTCCAGATCAATGAGTATCCAAGTGTGCTGGTTTAAAGGTGAACCAGCAGGGAAAATGAACTCACCACGAGAGAGATTATAAGTCAGAGACTAAAATTTAATAATAATAATATTACAATAAATAGACTGACACAAAGAGAAACTGCTTTTAACTCATAAAACCTAGCAGTATAACCCAGTGTCCTGGGGCACAAACCCAAAGTGGTTTGTTAGCCCTTGTGCTGAGACCCACGTGGTTCCCCCCAAGTCCAAAGCAAAAAAGAAGTGAGAAACCTGTTGGTGCAGGCGATGGCTGTAGTCTGGTTGAGAGCAGGGATCTCCTCCTGTCGAGGTCCTGCTGCTCCTCTGAATCCGACGAGAAGTTCCCAAGGTCTTCTTACCCACCACTTATGTACCCTCAGGGAGCACCCAGTCCCTCCCCCTGGACAGGGACTCACACAATGAGTGATTAACTCTGGGAGCCAGGGGGTACTGAACTGTTGATGGCCCATTAGCAGCCACACCCCCTCAAGCTGGGTGTGACGGTGATAATGACTCCCTGGGCAGCTGCTGCTAATGGCCCATTGTCCTTGGGGAATGAATAGAGGGGGTAGAATACACAGCTTTGATCATCGCCACACAGTGTTAGCTGGTCCCTCCTGCTGAACTAGGACACCAAGGAGAGTAGACCCCTAAGTGCACTCTGGGCACCAATAGCCTGAGGCATAGGGTCATGAGAGTGTAAAGAGTCCATTTATCCACCATACTGTACACTGATGAATTGGAGAGCCATCTAGCCTTTGAAAGAAAAAAAAATCATATTTGAGTAAAGGAAGGGTGTAGAAAGTTAGGAGGAGGAATGGATGGTGAAATGTAGAAACATCAAAAAGCATAAAGGCTTCCTTAATGTAACCCAGGAGACTTGCAAGGACGAGTGAGGGTCTGCAGCACCAGTGCCAACATAGGGGAGAGGGGTGAACTTGATAGTTTACAACAACTTTGCTTATTGATGGCATTTCCATAAGGCAACAAGTCAGATAATAAATTAATACACATCGGAAGGGACCTAAGGAGATCTCTAGTCCGGTAGATAAAGAAGACATGGTCCATTACTTTACAGAGAACAAAAGCTGTAGACAGTGTTGCTGAAGAGTATTCAAGTTTAGAACATTGCTCCTAGACTTAGGTAGGGCTACTTGGTTACACAAATACCTGTTGAGGAGAAATTTGTTAGGTAAGTAGAATTTTACTACAATATATATACAAATTATTAGATTACTAGCCCTATTTGTAGCATCAAGGAACTAGTAAAATAACAGCAATGATAGCAATACAGTTTAGATTTGTTATTTTAGTACCCATATCAGGCCAATTTATGACAGAAGGAAAGACAGTGGGCACATTAGAGGTAGGCTCTTGGTGGGGATAATTATCCCCAAATGACTACTGGCAAGAGGTGAGTATGGAAAGATGATGGTGGGAATAACATGTATTGATCATATTTATCAAACACAGTGAGCTGACCACAAGATCCATAATAGTATATTGGCTCATTATAGTACAAAACATATATTAGCTTCAACACAGATTACACCTTTACTTTTAATCCCCACCAGCGCTGAGGGAGTCATGAACTTCCAGCAGAGGATCTGATGAGGGGGGAGTAAACAAATGGTCTTGCAGAGAACCTGCCAACTGCCACATCCCATGGAAATGGATGCTGGAAAACCAGTAGATAAAGCTCCCATTTTGAATGTCAGTTGCTGCTGGTATTCAGTTGTACTCTTACTCTTTGTTATCTTCAGAAAACATCCTTTAATTTTAAACTTTACCTACACCAATTCATGATGTTATGATTCAGTGAGTCCCAAACTCCTGAGTTATTTTCAACCTTATTAAGCATCATTCCAAGTTCCTAATTGGTGCTAAGAAACTGTGACTTTTGGGGAGGTGAGAATCCAAAATATCTATTAAATTGGCTATTCTTAGACACCACCTTATAGTTAAAGAATAGCTTGGAAAGGACATTAAAGATTAGTTCTAAGCCCCTTGCCATGCGCAGGAACACCTGCCACTAGATCAAGTTGCTCAAACCATCTATGGTTTGTCTCTCTTTTTGATACTGAGAACTTAATGCTCAGGGTATCCTTTCATCATTGTCTTCAGCTGAGCTGGAGATGTCCCAGCTGAAGTTGCAGGGCCTGTGCAAGGGAAGGAGGCTGTATTACCATCATGAGCAAGGTTCCCTTTCCCTAAACACCCTTGCTTGAGTTCGGGGGAAGAGGATGTAAAGAAGATCTTGTGTGCTTCCCCTTTCTCTGGAGGAAGAGGCAGGTCTGCTGAGCAGCTGGGTGCCAAGTGCAGGGGGAATGCACTTCCTAGGGCAGGGAGCATTGGAGTGGCACTGCAGAGCCCCTGCAAGACACAGAGCTCAGCAGAAACTGGTTTCCAGAGTCGCTTAATTGACCTGCACCTACTGCTTTAGACCATGCTGTCTGATGTGTACACAAAAGCAAGTATCTTTTCTCAGGTGTGCTGAAAAAATACTTTTGCATTGCCTATGGATATTTCCTAGCTGGTAAGTGCAGAGACTTGGGAGCAATGGAGGTGGAAGGATATACTGGAGAATGGCAATCCTATTATGTGTATTTTGGCACTTCCTGGAACATCTGAGACCACAGGAATAAAACAACTACTTTTATGTTACCTCCAATCTCGTCACATTTTTAAGACTCTTCAGACTCTCTTTGAAGGTTTCGGAACAGAATCCTAAAGGCTGCAGCTCTCTTTAGTAGCTGTAGCTCTACTAAGTTGTCAAGACCTAGTCCTTTAATTTCAACATCGCACCCTAGCAAGTTGTTGAAGCTTCATAGCAAAAGTTGAATACTTCAAACACTGCCCATTAGAGCTCAGTCCTCATTCCCACATAAACACAACCATTTTGCATACATGATCTGATATTAATTACCCCCCTGGCACCAAAATTCAGGCTTTCCTGATACAGCACACTAATGTAAAATGCATTAGTGAAAATGCTGGCTCCAAGGGGTTAGGTTCTCTAAATAAACACAGCAAAGTTCTTTTTCATTCACAACTCCCAGGCTATTCTGAAAGACTGATTTTTCCAACAAGAAAAAAAAAGGACTAAAATCATCTTTGGGTTTTTAATAGGTTATAAATGCCATTTTTCTATTCAGTTGCAGGAACTGAATGTCACATTGTAGATCATTGAAATGTGAATCTTTGCCTTAGAAAGAAGTTTGTCCAAGGTCTTTTCTGTGATCATGTGCTTTGTGTTACGTCTCTAATAGCAGATGGTTGAGGATCAACAGGGTAGGAATGCACTACTGACTTCTAGGCTAAGGTGTCAATGCTAAAATTTGTGGCTAAAGAAGAAAAAGTTTGTAAGACCTATTATGTATTATGTAAAAAAAAAATCCATTTCTGAGGCACTGACTTAGAATTATTCTTGTTACAGTGAAAATTGGAAGTAGGACTCAAAGTCAGCTTGCAATGAATGAGAAACCTTCAACTCTGTTAACAAAATATGGCTGTGAGGCCAGTGATTTCCATCTGAGAAATTGCTCATGTCCTCACTGGCAATAGCAGCTTGAGGCATTGCCACCTTCTGCCAGCGCCGCAGTGCATTGCCTTCACGTTTGTGCCAAAACTTGGACATGATACAGAATTTGATCTGGCTTGATCAGAAAAATAAGAAAACATTAAAAAAAGTCAAAATAAAACAACAAGATAAGTCCCCCAAGCTATTCCCAGGATTGTCCCAGCAGTATTGTTCTGGGGTACCTGGGACAGGCACAGAAGAGTAAGCGAGAGAGCACCAGCAGAGGATAACTCAGCCAGGATTGCCCAAAACTCCCTATTTGCTGAGCTGCTTCTGCTCCCCAAGTGCCAGCTGGAGCCTTGTGGTTCACAGGCTGGAGCTGCCCACCCTGCCTGTGCAGTGCTAAGCATGCTGGGGTTGCTTGGGGAAGATCCCAGTGAGGGCAGGATTGGAAAGAATCAGGGAGGGGTGAACTCCATGTCCAGATGTTTTCCTGGCTGTTTCTGGCCACAGCACTAGATAAATGAGCTTCTCCATGATGTAAAGTTTCCATACTAACTAATAAAAGGCATCCTTAAAATGACTGTGGAAGATGCTGGTATTGTATGGCCAGACTTTGCAAACGAAGATTTGGGAAGGACTCTCCCCACGTGGGTGTGCCCTTCCAGCCTGCACAGTGGAATTTTTAGGTGAGGCACAGCATGCGCAGAACAGGCCCCACCAGTTGAGTTCCAAGGTCCATTTGCCATGGCCGAGCAAGCTTGGACACTAACAGTGAAGTCCTTGGGACTGTCACAGCACCCGGTACTAACCGGGGCTGACCCTGCTGAGCATCCGAGATCTGATGGGATTGGATGGCAGGGAGGCATTGAACTGCCCAGGGGATGGTCCCTACTCGAACTCAGGTCCCTGGGATTCGGAGTCCAGAGTGCTCTCCTTTACACCACAGGAGTGCCCGCAGAAGATGCTACAGAAGTCATAAACCATCAAGTGTATGTCCAGCCAGCTTTGACTCCCCTGCCTCACTGATGGTTCCTCATCTGATTTGTGCCCTGGGTTTTAGAAGCAGCTTTGGCAATCAGGCCCAGAGTATCCATTCTTGTTCTGCTTTTTTTGTTGTTTTCGCATCCTTACCTTTCCCTTCTTAGGGATAAGGGAAAGGGACTGTGTTAAAGCCCTAGTCTAGGTTTTTTATATGGTATAATGAAGCTGAAACAGCAGTGAGGATTTCAATCCATAAATGGTAAATGCTATATAACTATATAACTGGATTGTCAAAGTAATGTCTACTCGATCCTCTTCCCATTTCAGAGCAACTGAAAGTATATGCATTGGTATGATAAGATCAGGTACCAATACAAGCATTTCACCCTCACATGACGTGAAACACAAATGCCTGTTTAATATTACTCCAGTGCAAATTAATTTATATCTGAAACGCTCTTCAGTATGTATAATAAAATTATTCAGCTAATATTCCCATCACATTCCTAAGAAGGGCTGAAAACTCCAGTAAGTTGAAAGAAAATTCAATTACAGTTTCAAAAGGATACTTGTCCAGATAAAATTTTTTTTGAATCATCTAATGAGGCACACTTAATTGCTGGGAAACGGAAGCATTTTTAGAGTAATTTTCAAATATTAATTCTGAGAGTAAGTGCATCTTCTTACTCAACAATTTATCTGTGTCATGTTTGGTTACAAATACAACTTTCTTGATTTCAGTTAAAATGAAGATGCTTTCTGTCTTGGTAGTCTAGCCTTGTGTGTTCTGTTCTTTCATGGAATCACATCCTGGAAAATGTTTTGCTTTTGTCATCCATGCTTGTGGAGGGATGAGTGACATAGCAGCTTTAGTCTATTCCAAAATTTTTTGTTAATACAAAAAAGAGTTTGCTATACAAGTTTTCTACCAGGATCAAGATCTAGGGGAAGGGGTAGAGGATTCTAAAATTTCAAAACTAAATACCTCTTTTCTGCCCAGACTTTTCAGAATTCATTCTTTGTCATGCAGGTCCAAAAGGTTAAAAATAACTGTACCTCCTGAGACTTCTCCTTGGGCCGTGCTCTTCCCTGGGATTCTGTAAGCTTTTTCCACCCCAACTGGGTCAGGCTCCATGCCTAATTTTAAAATCTCTGGGATCCAATGCTTTAGAAAAATCAATGAGAACTTTCCCATTATATAATCCCACTAGTCACATATGATTTATTCTGGTCTGATTCTGCTTAAGCTTGAGATTATATATTGAAATGGTGATTATTAGTTTTAAAGAGCCATGAGCTTCTTGTGGAAAATTATGGGGAGAATTCTTCATGTGTGGAGTCTTTTCTCTGCCTCTTTATGCAGACTCTTTCATTTCCAGGCAGGAAGACTACAGTTAAAATGAGAATGTTTCATGATTGAACTTAGAAAATTGACTTTTAAACTAAAGGTTGAGAAGGTACATTTTCTTATGATTGCTCTTACTCTCTGAAAATGTAATTGCAAGAAATGGTAATGGAGATTACAAATATCTCCACAAATATCTCTGTTTTTCTAGACATTTTGATACCAAAGTTGTTCATGCAGCAATCCTGCAAGGTCTTGGAAGATCTCAAGCATTATTAAATAATATAGGGGAACCATAACTATAGGATCAATGAATAAACCAAAATTATTTCAGTATTTATGTCACTGTTTTTCCAGTGTCTGCTTAGCCAGACTCTTCTTTGCTATAATGCCTATGAAATATTTGACAACTGTTTGACTGCCTGCATGCTGCACCAGTGTCTGTCATACCCACCTGTTGCTGTGCTCTGGCTTTCCTTGTAATATCCAGCTGTTCCTTGACTTAGACTGGATATTGGAATAAGAATTTTTTTGATCTGCTTTTATGCAGCACCTAGCACAGTGTCATCCTGATGCATGGCAGGAACTAGAAAATGCTCCTGCAAAGCAAATTAACAGTGTCTTTGGGATTTGGAAATGACATGAAGAATTATTCAAGATTCAGCTCCAGAAAGTAAATCACTAAGTCAAATTGTTAATGATAGCTATGACAGCAATGCATGGTTTGGAATTTTATTGGAAAGAATTTGACAAATACTTTAGATAATGAACAAAGTAATAAAAAATCAGTGTCTGTTCCCAGATAATTTGTGAAAAGGAATAGGAGTTTATTTATCAAATATATTGTTTCTGCAAATAGTTCACCTCATGATTTCAGAGGGGAAATAGGTAGGAAGAGAAAATGAGCTTAACAAAACAAACATTGGTTTATATGTCAATATTCCTGTAAATGACAACGACAGAAGGGAAATGCAGCTAATACGATATGGGAACAAAATAATTCCTAAATGGAAAATTTTGCAGTGACTCTTCCAAATCTCACCAGCTTCATAAAAATGACAAATCCAAAAGCCACCTAGTGCACTCTGATATTGGATATGGAGCTGCAGGATAGCTGTGGCTATGCTGCTCCAGTACTTCTTCTCAGGTCTCCCACTCTTTCAATCACCATCTAGCACCATTTCCTTTTACTCTGTGGCAAATGACTGGGAAACAAACAGGCATGTTGCTGTATTCCAGGGGAACAGCAGTCTGTCTCACAGCAGATTTTCTTATGACTTTGTAAGGACAACATTAATATAATTTATAGTCATCTTAATCAGTCCCATTGACAGAAACAACCACAGAAGAGGTAAACAACTTCTGAGAGATTGACTCTGCCTTGCTTGTGACTTCTCCCTTAATTAGGAATCCAGAGGCATTTGTCTGAAACCTACCTGGGATGGAGCTGGGCAGGTTTAAAAGCTCCAGGATATCTATCATTTCAAGACTTAGGTGCCTCCATCCCTAGCCAAGGTTCAAGTATGTCTGTGTGACCTGTCACATCCTTCCTTTCACAGCAGCTCCCCTCCCCACCTTCCAAGGTTTTCATTTTGGTCTGGTGAATCACTGCACTGGTTTTAGCTGGAGTAGAGTTAATTTTCTTCACAGTAGCTGGGAAGGGGCTATGGTTTGGATTTGTGCTGCAAACAGTGCAGATAATTCAGGGATGTTTTAGCTATTGCTGAGCAGTGCTTCCACAGCCTCAGGGCCTTTCCTCCTCTCACCCCACCCAAGCGGTGAGCAGGCTGGGGATGCACAAGGAGATGGGAGAGGACACAGCTGGGACAGCTCATCCCAGCTGACCAGAGGGGTATTACAGACCACAGAGCCAGGAGAAAAAGGAGGAAGGGGGCAATGTTTAGAGTGATGAAGTTTGTCTTCCCAAGTCACTGTTAGGTGTGATTGAGCCCAGCTCTCCTGGGGATGGCTGAATATCTGCCTGCTCATGGGAAGTGGTGAATGAATTCCTTGTTTTGCTTTGCTGGTGTGTGCATCTTTTGCGTTAACTATTAAACCGCTTTTATCTCAACCAACGAATTTTCTCACTTTTAACCTCCCAATTGTTTTCCTCCATCCCACAGTGGGGAGTGAGTGAGGGGCTGTGTGGGACTTAGTTGCCAGCTGGGGTCTGCAGGCAGAGAGGAACAGCTGTTCCAGAGAGGTACAATAACTTGTTTTGTTTCCAAGTGAAGTCGACATGATTTTAAGGGTTATTTTTAGTCTGATCAGATGTGGGAGAGGAAACGGGTAACACCATAGCAGAGAGCAAGATGGAAAGCAAAGCCAGGGGAGTACTGAAAGCCCAGCTGAGCGCAGAACCCCCTTCCCTACAAAAACACCAGTTTATGACCTGAGAAAGCAAAGCAGTCAAGGGTGAGAGGGATAGGGAGGGGTGAGGTGTGGCTGGTGGGGTTCTGGCAGTGTCTATTTGCTCCCCCCTTGGTGCAGACACTCCTCCTCACTTCTGTGGGAAAGAGAAGAGCAAAAAGTTCCCTGGCAGGCTTTGTTTGCTGCTCCTTCAGCTATCAGCAGGCGACTCAGAGGGGAGTTGGAGGCGTGGCTTGCTCGTTAGCAGGAGAGTGAGAAGGCTTTAAAAACATCTCTAGGGAGCGCAAGCGACCTGGAGCGCGGCGAACAGGAGCGGGCAAACAGGGGCGTGGCACGTCAGTGAGGGTGTGGCACGTCAGTGAGGGCGTGGCACGGCAGTTTGCACAGCAGTTTGCACAGGCAGGGCGAACAGGCAGGGCAGAAGCCTAGGTATTTCTGAGGCCTTTTTTTTTTTCTCTGTTTGTTTGTTTGTTTCTCTTTTCTACCTTTCCCCACAGCTCAAGGCAGTCATGCCTCCCCAAAAAATGAAAGCCGTTGCTCCTGTTACCAGTAGAGGGGTGTCAATACAGACAGAACCCACTAAAAAGGATGCAGCCACTCAGGCCTCTGGCTGCATAGACTGTTTGAGCCTGGACCTACTACCAGAGGACAGTATGAGAAGCACCTGCATACGATGTGAGCAGGTGAACGATTTGCTGGGTCTGGTGGCAGAGCTAAAGGAAGAGGTGGATAGGCTCAGAAACATAAGGGAGAGTAAAAGGGAAATTGACTGGTGGAGTCACACCCTTTCCACTCCTAAGGAAGCCCAGCAGGAGGTGGTGAAGCCCAGCCCCTCCTGCCATCAGGCAGACGGAACAGATCATAGGGATGGGGATGAATGGAAACAGGTGCCTGGTCGTAGAGGCAAAACCACCCCCTCTCGACCCCTTTCACCTGCCAGGGTGCCCTTAAAAAACAGGTATATGGCCCTGGACTCGGACTGTGTGTTGGAGGACAGTCAGGAGGAGGATCTATCTACAAGATCTTCTGGTTACCCCCAGCCTACCGGACGGGTTACAACTACAAGTAAGAGGAAAAAGAGAAGGGTTGTTGTAATCGGTGACTCCCTTCTGAGGGGAACTGAAGGCCCTATATGTCGGCCAGACCCGTCCCACAGGGAAGTTTGCTGCCTTCCCGGGGCCAGGGTGAGGGATATTATCAAAAGACTTCCTAAGCTTATCCAGCCCTCAGACTATTACCCGCTGTTGGTTGTCCAGGTTGGAAGTGATGACATTAACAAAAGGAGTACCAGAGTAATTAAAAAGATTTCAAGGCACTGACCTGATCTCTTCATGGGATAGGTAGTAATTGCCTCAGTTCCTGTGCTAGCTGGGATGAATGAGGAGAGGTTTAGGAAAGCCCAGCTTACCAATAGGTGGCTTAGGGGATGGTGCTATCATCAAAATTTTGGGTTTTTTGATCATGGCGCAAACTCCGTGTTGCCCAGTCTCGTCAAAGCAGATGGGCTTCATTTATCTAGGAAGGGCAAAAGAACTGTAGCCCATAAGTTGGCAGGGTTGGTTAGAAGGGCTTTAAACTAGGTTTGAAGGGGGAAGGGATGGCAACTGGGCTCTCCAGAGACAGGCCTAAGGGCATAGAGCCCGAGTTGAGAATGAAATCAGTGGCCCAGCTGAAGTGCATGTACACCAATGCACGCAGTATGGGAAACAAACAAGAGGAGCTGGAAGCCATAGTGCAGCAAGAAAACTATGACATAGTTGCTGTCACAGAAACGTGGTGGGATGACTCACATGACTGGAGTGCTGCTATGGGGGGCTACAAGCTCTTCAGAAAGGACAGGCAGGGAAGGAGAGGTGGAGGGGTGGCTTTATATGTTAGAGAGTCTCTTGACTCTGTTGAAGTTGAGGTCATCAGTGACAAGGTTGAGTGTCTGTGGGCCAGAATCAGGGGCAAGTTCAACAAGGCTGACACCCTTGTGGGAGTCTGTTACAGACCGCCCAACCAGGATGATGAAGGAGATGAATTGTTCTACAAGCAGCTGGTGGATGTCTCAAAATCTCCAGCCCTTGTTCTTGTGGGCGACTTTAACCTGCCAGATATCTGCTGGGAGCTTCATACTGCAGAGAAGAGGCAGTCAAGGAGGTTCCTGGAGTGTATAGAGGACAATTTCCTTCATCAACTGGTAAATGAGCCTACCAGGGGGAAGGCCCTGCTAGACCTACTGTTTACAAAGAGAGAGGGGCTGGTAGATGATGTAGTGGTTGGAGGCCGCCTGGGGCATAGTGACCATGAAATAATAGAATTTTCAGTCCTCAGGGATGTAAGGAGAGCCACCATTAAAACCTCTACTTTGGACTTCCAGAGAGCAGATTTTGGCCTATTCAAAAAACTGATTCAGAGCATACCCTGGGAAACAACCCTTAAAAGGCAAGGGGGTCCAGGAGGGATGGACATGTTTTAAGAAGGAAATTTTGACTGCACAGCAACAGGCTGTCCCGGTGTGCCGAAAGGCCAGCTGGAGGGGAAGACGGCCAGCTTGGTTAAATAGGGAGATTCTGAAAGAAATCAGGGATAAAAAGAAAGTTTACAGACTATGGAAAAAAGGGCTGGCTACTTACAAAGAATTTACAGATAGAGCTAGGTCATGCAGGAAAAAAATTAGGGAAAGAAAAGTGGAATTTGAAGTAAATTTGGCTATTTAAGTTAGGGATAACAAAAAGTCCTTTTATAAATACATTAATAACAAAAGGAGGGGCAAGGAAAACCTCCATTCTCTGTTGGACTTGAAGGGAAATATAGTTAAGGAAGATGAGGAGAAGGCTGAGGTACTTAACACCTACTTTGCCTCAGTTTTCACCAGTAGGACAGGTGGCCCTCAAGACAACTGGCCTCTGGAGCTGGTGGACAGGGAGAGGGAGCTGAATACCCCTCCTGTATTCCAGGAGGAAATAGTTACTGACTTACTGAGCCAGCTGGATCCTAACAAGTCTATGGGACCAGATGGGATCCATCCCAGGGTGATGAAGGAGCTGGCAGAAGAGCTTGCCAAACCGCTCTCCATCATCTTCCAACAGTCCTGGCTCTCTGGGGAGGTCCCAGATGATTGGAGGTTGGCCAGTGTCACCCCAATCCACAAAAAGGGCTGCAAGAAGGACCCTGGCAACTACAGGCCTGTCAGCCTGACCTCCGTGCCTGGCAGGGTTATGGAGCAGTTCATCCTGAGTGCAATCACACAGCACCTTCAGGGTGGACAAGGGATTAGACCCAGCCAGCATGGGTTTAGGAGGGGCAGGTCCTGTCTGACCAACCTGATCTCTTTTTACGATCAGGTGACCCACCTGGTAGATGAGGGGAAGGCTGTGGATGTGGTCTATCTGGACTTCAGCAAGGCCTTTGACACTGTCTCCCATAATATACTCCTGGAAAAGCTGGTAGCCCATGACCTGGACAAGTGTACCCTCTCCCGGATTAGGAGCTGGCTGGAGGGTCGGGCCCAGAGAGTGCTGGTGAACGGAGCTGCATCCAGCTGGCGGCCAGTCACCAGTGGTGTTCCCCAGGGGTCTGTGTTGGGTCCAGTCCTGTTTAACATCTTTATTGATGATTTAGATGAGGGGATTGAGTCCATCATCAGCAAATTTGCTGATGACACCAAGCTGGGAGGGAGTGTCGACCTGCTAGAAGGCAGGAGGGCTCTGCAGAGGGATCTGGATAGACTTGAGAGATGGGCTGATTCCAATGGGATGAAGTTCAATAAGGCCAAGTGCCGGGTCCTGCCCTTTGGCCACAACAACCCCCTGCAGTGCTACAGGCTGGGCACAGAGTGGCTGGAGAGCAGCCAGGCAGAAAGGGACCTTGGAGTACTAATTGACAGGAAGTTCAACATGAGCCAACAGTGTGCCGAGGTGGCCAAGAAGGCCAATGAGATCCTGTCCTGTATCAAAAATAGCGTGGCCAGCAGGGCCAGGGAAGTGATCCTTCCCCTGTACTCTGCGTTGGTGAGGCCACACCTTGAGTACTGTGTTCAGTTCTGGGCCCCTCAGTTCAGAAAGGATATTGAGGGGCTGGAGCGGGTCCAGAGAATAGCAACAAGGCTGGTGAAGGGACTGGAGCACAAGACCTATGGGGAGAGGCTGAGGGAGCTGGGGTTGTTTAGCCTGGAGAAGAGGAGGCTCAGAGGTGACCTCATCACTTTCTAGAACTACCTGAAGGGAAGTTCTAGCCAGCTGGGGGCTGGTCTCTTCTCCCAGGCACTCAGCAATAGGACAAGGGGGCATGGGCTTAAGCTCTGCCAGGGGAAATTTAAGTTGGAGATCAGAAAAAAATTCTTTCCAGAGAGAGTAATCAGACATTGGAATGGGCTGCCCAGAGAGGTGGTGGATTCACCATCCCTAGAGATTTTTAAACGCAGATTGGACGTGGCGCTGGGTGCCATGATCTAGTAAATGGACCAGAGTTGGACCAAGGGTTGGACTCGATGATCTTGGAGGTCTTTTCCAACCCAATCAATTCTATGATTCTATGATTCTATGAAGTTTGAGGTTTGCATTTTCAGCTCCTGTCTCCTCCCCTGAGGAGGGCTGCTGACATTGCTCTCACAGCACTGACAGCCACCGAGCACAGCGTGCCAGTGGCAGCAATGCTTTGTGCCTGCCAAAATCCCACCACACAATCTACTGCTGAAGACCAGAGTGATGCAATGGTCTTCTGCTGACAGAATGGCACATGGAAAGTGGACCCCTCAAATTGCTCCTAGGTCCTGGAGACCTGGAAGGTGAGAGGAGGCTCTGGTCAGGGCTGACAGCTGCTTGCTGTGCTGTCCTCACACCCTGGCTCCTCAGCTCTGGGCTCCAGCAGCACCTGCTCCTCCCCTGGGCATCTCAGTAGCCATCCCAGAGCTGATCTGTGGCCACCTCTTTGGTCTCTGTGTTTTTTTGCTAAAAACAGAGAATGTGACTGCAGCTGGAGAATAAGCCGAGCATCATGAACCCCTCAGGAGGTCTCTTCGTTACCATTAAAGCCCTAAAACCAGGCATCATATATCTGGGAGTTTTATTTTCCTCCTTTCTGCAGTATTATCTGCCATTAGTAGTAAAAATCTTTTAGGAATGTGTTTTCATTTCATGAGTGTCCTACTGTGCAGAAAGGCAGGTAAGCATGGCCTGTCTCCCCAAGAAACCCTGTTTGCAGTGAGGGGAAATGACATCTAAAGAAGAGAGGTGACAATGAGCTTTCCAACCTCAACTCTACATTTGCTCAGCAAATATTTTTTTAGGATCTTAGAGGGTGGAGAGGGAGAAGGAGCACTTAAATAGCTTAGTAATAAATGCCCACAATATTCAACTAATTTTGGTGTGTCGGATGGATTTCTGCCATTATGCCCATGCAAAGTCAAGACACCGTACAGCAGGGAGCTGAGTAACAGTTCTTGGCAGCAGATGCTGAATGCTGCTGTAATCAATGAGGGTTTATGCCATAAGTGGCTTGCAATAGTATTTAAGTCTGAGATACCTGTGGAAAACACCAGCTTGGAGAACTTTCTGTCCTCAGTACTTTAGACTGTGTACATTGAAACTGAACACACAGCATTAAGTATTATCAAGTTTATTGAAAGCCCCTGCAAATTTATGGCCTCAAATTCACAATTCAAGCACAAAAAAAAAAAAATAGGAAATCTGACTTTCAAATAGTGACTGTAGGTTTTAGTTTTAAAGGTAGTAATGAAATGCCCATGGAGGGGAACTGTATCATATCCTCTTTCACTGGTTTCAGATATATTCCCTGGCTTGAAGAAAAACAAAGCAAAAAGTTGGGAAAGCCATTATGGGAGGGATTGGCTTCAGTTTGTTGAGGTTCTGCAAGTCTCCGCTGACAGCTCTTGTTCTCCAGAGGGCTAAGTTCTTATCTTAAATATGAAGCAACCACTCAGGCAATAGCAAAGATCCAGTAAGGATCTTAAAGACAAACAAACAAAACCTAAAGAAACACAGTCTTGGGCTGCCCAGAAATAAGATTTTTTCTTTTATCTGACCTGATTTGTGGAAAAAATATTTGCATTTTTTCTTCAGAGTAAAATGAAGTACCTGAAGGGAATCTGCAAGAGAGAGACTATTTACAAGGGCCTGAAATGACAGGACAAAGGGGAATGGCTTCACAATGACAGAGAGTGGGTTTAGATTAGATGTTAGGAAGAAATTCTTTACTGTGATGGTGGTGAAGAACCGGAACAGGTTGCCCCATCCCTGGAAGTTTTCAAGGTCAGGTTGGATGGGGCTCTGAGCAACCTAGTCTAGGGTAAGGTGTCCTGGCCCATGTGTAGTAGGTCTGGCTGAGCCAGAATTTATTTTCCCACTGTAACTTTTACAGTGCTGTCCTCTGCAGTGGTAGCTAGACAAGTGTTGATAACAAGGCTACATTTTGGCTACTGCTGAGCGCAGCTCTGTAACATTCCTTCTTCAGTCAGAGGTGAGATCCTGGGAGGGGACATAGGTAGGCCAGCTGACCCACACTGACCAAGGGGATATTCCATACCATATGACGTCAACCCAGATATAAAACTGAGGCAAGGAGCTGGAAGGAAGCATCCATTGTCTCCAGTGGCTGCCTGCTGATGACGGTTACGTGTGCTGGAGCTCTGCTTTTCAGAGAAGCAGTTGACCATTGCTGCTTATGGGAAGTAGAGATTAACTGCCAGCTCCTGCTTTGTGTGTGTTTGCACCCTGCTTTTGTTTTGGTTTTCCTTTTTGCCTAAGTATAAACTGCCTTATCACAACCCACAGTCTGTGTTATTTATTTTTCCTCGCACCTTGCTCTCTCCCCTATCCGGCTGGGAAGGGGAGTGGTAGAGTGGCTGGGTGGGCAACTGGCATTCAGCAGAGGTGATTCCAACACACCATGGCGGGGGTATCGGATTGAGGTGATCGGTCCTTTCTAACCCAGGCCATTTTATGATTCTATGAATTTCCTTCTACAGACTCCATCTTACCATCTGCACTCTGCTTTTCCTTGCACAGTCTGAATTTACTTTTCCTGAGGATTGAAGACCAAATAGCATAGTGCAGGTGAAACTAGCAAGCCTCATCCTCTTGCTGGGTGAAGTATGACATCACACTACCTAATTGCAAATTCCATGTTTTGATAGATTTAGATGTTAAATGCCAGTTTAAATGGTGGCACAGGGTTTCAAGCATCTATAACTTACTGGAAATCAGTGAGTGCTGAAGTCTTTTTATGCTAAATCTCAGGCTCCTACTCAGAGAAGTCTGGCCTTTCCATGCAATTTTAAAACGTGTAATTCTTCAGGCATTTGTAGAGTTGCTTTTTAAGTGTTCATTTTGCCAACAGCTGACATGGAAGCCCAGCCTAAAGCTGTTTACATCTGCAGCGATCCTTCAGCTGAGCTTCACAGCTTTCTAGAAGATTCATAATGTCTGGTAGTGACATGCGATGGTTTAATACGGTCTGTCATGCAGTTCGGATGTATTTCCCCTCTGTGTCTGAGAGTCTCCTGGACCACTCCTCAGGTTGATGTCCTGGGTATGAGTGACCCACAGTATCCATGCATCTTGGGCTCCCTGCAGCACATCCTGACATTGGCTTTGCAAAGGGACTTTGGAGGTAAATTGCTGTAGATCCCTTGGGACTGACGTTAGCTCCATGCAGCATAAGCTGGCTCCTCTCAGAACCCCACCTCCTTCACATCTCAGTGTTTTAGCTATTTGCTTTGGCTTCTGGGGTTTGAATGTGCAAGTAAAGCTGGCAAAAGATCTGAAAACCATTCCATACAATGGGGGGTACAGAAACAAAACTCATCTCTTTGCTGGAAGACTTGCCATCCTCCTTGGACCTGCCATCAAATTGGACCTCCTCTTGCTGAAGAATGACTTCCTGCCTCTAGGGCTGTTATCCTTGAGCAATCAAAAGTTATAAGGTAGATTCTCTCAAGAGAATCAAAGTACAAAGTCTGCCCCCCGCCATGGCTCCCCAGTTGTCAGATTAAAAAAAAAAGTGCCTTTATTTTCTTTAACACTTAGCACCTTCTTTTGCATTATTTGTGAATCAACCTTAATTAAAACCCCAAAATTTAACACACCCAGAAATAAGCACATCACCTTGCCTGCTCACGGAGGGAATCTACACACATCAAGGACAGGGGAAATCCATATCATTCAGCTGTTTAGACTTCTCTACCACAGCCTTATCTCTCCCTTATACTTGCTCATGTATAGGGGTTCTAATATGAAGATGAAGGTAGATTCTTTATGCACCATGAAATTATTTTTCAATACGTATTTATGTGAACTGCAAATATCTTTAAATGTAAGGTTGTCATTACAGTGTCAACCATCTTGCTAACTGCTGGAAAACCCCTAACCTAAGCAGTGCTTTTTATAACTCAGCACATTAATTATATTTGGAATCCTTAATTATCTCTTTTCCAGAGTCGACTCTAATAAGTTCCAAACATTTAAAAATAATTTTAAATAATGCTGCTTTCTTTGCATATTTTCAATCAACTGCACAAATATCTAAATTAGCTGGTGATTATGTGACATTTGATTTACTTTAAAGACTCGTAATTAATTCTCCAATGTAACATTTTCTTTTTTAGTCTCTATTGTCCCTCCCCTTCACTGCCTTGGGACTAGGATGGGGTTCCAGCTTTCCTTTACCCTCTGTTTCCCTGCTCTGGCTGCCTGGGCATCCCTCCTGGTCCCTGAGTCTGGGTGGGAGTCCCAGTCACAGTGGGTGTGGAGGTGGTGGTTGCTTCGCTGCAGCTGTGGGGGCACCATCTCCACCACACCTTATTACTCTGGGTGGCTCCAGTAATTGTAAGGTAAGTGCTCATGTTAGGAGCAACTACAATTTGTAGTAGCTGTTTGGTAGCAAGGGGTTCTGGGTCTAAGAGTGTGAGCTCCTTCAACCAAGCGTCTTCTTTTTGGGGACATTAGACTGTATTAAATCCTTGCATGCTCCAAGCAGCCACAGGTACAAGATGAACACAAGTAAACTACAAGTGGAAATATAAATGGTGGGCAGCAAGATATTGAAGACATAGACATACACATATAGAGCCACTTTTCAGTTATATACACTGTGGGCAGTCATGCTAATTGATTAATTGACCAAAAGGATGTCTTTTTAATTAAGAATTCTCACTACAAATGTCTTTGAAATGTCACAAAATTCTGTTGTAAAATTGCCTTTAAATTTTAATTTATCATGGTTTCTTTTTTTAAATATTAAGAAAGGATGTATTAGTTTGGTTTATGTTTGTTTGGTTATTTTTCATTTAAGATTGACCCTTACACATTTACTTTAACGTAAAAATATGTTTCCCCAGCAGATCAATACATGTTTTAGTAAGAGTTCTTGTGATGTTCAAAAATCTTCAGTGAAATAAAATTCCATCCAGTAGAGAACTACTGGGAAGAAAAATCATATCCCATTTACATAAAAAGAATAAATGCTTTTATGTCTGACCTTTTTTTTTATGATAATGAACTGTTTTTGTTGTGGATATTTTGGTGGGAGGGAGAGGATTGAGGGAGACAGATGAATAAAAGGATTAGGAGTGTGCAGAGAAAATTTTTCAAAGAAAAAGGAAGAGAACATCAGAAAGAACTGATAATACTTGCTGCTTTCATTGATAACTTAATTTCTCCTTTTGCTTTAGTGGTGCAAGTAGCATAGTGTAACTTCATAAAACACCCACAAATAAAGACTCCCCATACAGAAAATAGGTCATGCTGCTGAGAAGCTTCAGATAAATAAGACGATGGCATGAAGAGGGGAAAAAAATCAAAATGTTCTCTTTCTAAAAGTCAGAATGGAAAACTCATTCTGGACAGGTTTGTATTTCTTAGAGAGAACTTCTCTGCCTGAAATACCATAGAGTTTGTTTTTCTTTTGCCTAGGGGATTTTCTGAAGCGATCTGAGCAGGCAGGTTGCACCTTACTACCTAGATGTCCTGTTTGCGCTTGTTTAATGTATTGATTTAATAGCATTTCCTGATGGGCCAGAGATGAGGAATCACAAGTTAAGTGTGAGCTCTGCTATATCCCTTTGTGTGGCCTCAGGTTGGCCACTTAGCCTTGATGGGTAGGTGGGACCCTCATTGCCCACTCATCTTTGTAAAATACTTTGACAACTTTGGTTGAAAAAATAGTGCTGTTTGGAGATTGCTCTGTGCTGGTTCTGTGGCAAAAAAAAAAAAGAGATGATAATAAAACCATGAGTGAGTTTGCCCTTGAGGCAGTCAAAAGAAGATGAACGTTTGAAGATAGTTGAAGAAATATTTTCTGGCAGATCATCTCATGTGAAAGAACGAATGTGGAAGCAAAGAGGAAATATGCCTAAGAGGAACAGAAAAGAAATTTATGTCTTGGGACTTTCTTTTCTCTGCCAGGACTTCTATGATGCAGGTCTCTCTCCTCTTACCATCCTATAAATTGCTCTGTACTGGGGATTTCTTGCTGTTATTGGAGTGAAGATTCTCACAAGGATATGTCTGAGCAAACTCTCTCAAAAACTGACAGACCAGAAAGCCTCTATGGCTCCTGTGGGTGGTGAACCTGGGAGCAATGCTGAAGAGAGCCAAGAGCCAGAGGATGGAGGGAATCAAGCCACACATGCAGACAGATGAGCAGGAAACAAAGTCTCTCAAATATTGTCTCAGCATCTGTCTCCTGTGACAGCAAAGAGGCAACAAACATCTATGAAAAATCATGACACACTGGAAAATTCAGGATAGATACTTCAATGGAAGAGGATTACGCAACTGGTGATCAGAAAGAAAACACCAATTCTGACATGATCATGAACAGTTATATTTCTACTGTAAGGACTGAGATAAAAGTAGAGGACAGAGAAAGAAAGAAAAGTTATTTAATCTGTGAGTAGAAAGGAAATACAGCATGTGTCAAGAACTCCTTAGGCTTCTTCATTATGGAAAAGATAATAGCACTGTTTTTCAGAGGTAAATTAATTGCCAAGTGAATCAAGCTTCTTGCTGTCATCACGCAATATATATAACTTGCCTAGGCATGTATCTTTACACATCAGGTCATTTGCCTGTCAATTTGGGTGTTATCTGTTAAGAAAATACTTTTATTACAATGAAGGACTGTACAATTAATTCAGCAGATGATTTTAAGGCACCCATGGCATCCTTCTCTAGCTAGTCCATGGCAACATTAGTCTGTCCAGGCAAGGAATTCCCAAAGGATAGCATGTAAAATCATTACTCATAGCCTGCAAAGGAGATTTTAAAAATTCTGATGGTATCCCAGGATTATCATGTTTTGTATTCCTCCCCATGCAGGAAACTGTGGGTACACCATCTGGTTTTGCTTTTTGCATTGTGTGGCTACTAGTGTTTGTACAAAGTGGCAATGATGGGAATATTACTTTCTTTGTCTCTCACTGTTTTCCTTGTGTTTTGAACTCATTCTACACTGTGTTAATAGCAAGATTTGAGGTAGCAGAGACTTAGACCAACCTGTTCATGTAAGTGCATCTCTACATGTTGCTTTTTCTGCCTCTGATTCCTATAAAGTGCTTTTACCCTGTGGGATTATATTTTAAGTTGTATTTTAAAGCTGAAGCACATTTCCCCTAACCCCGGGTTATTTTTGCATTTCAGCTATAGAGAAAACTCCAAGGATAAATGTGCAACTAAACAACTCGGATGAGATACAGACCAGTACAAAATATATTATTAAGTAAAATGACGTTTGATTTGTAGCTGTGAGACTATCCCCTTTTGACATTCAAGGGAGCACAGCTATGGACTGCCTTGAAAGCCTCCACACATCGATAGTTTTTCTGTTGCTAGGAGGAAGGGTTTTGAAGTGGGAGGCAAAGCAGAGACCCTCTAGTCAACAGAAGGATCCTCATGTAAGGGTCAAGAGGGAGCAGAACTCAGAAAGAGAAAAAATTCATCTGACCATACTGTGCTATTCTCTATTCACTTTAATACCTATACTTAATGATATGCTTTAAAGCTAAACCTCAGGAATGTCAGGATTTTTTTTTCTCATGGTGACATCCCATGTAGGTGGAATCTCTCGAGTTCTCCCTTTAAAAAAGAAAGATAAATAAAGACTTGCCTTGCAGAAATTTCCTCTGAATTTGAGCTTGTTGGTGTGTTGTTTGCTCAAATGATTTATGGACTGGAGATTAGTGAAGTCATAGCAACACAGAAATTGCCAAGTGAAAATACGAACAGCCCTGTGTATTCTTATTGAACATAAGGAAGCAGATGACGAATAGGGTTTTTTCCCCGTTATGTAGAGACTTGGTATGAGACAAAGCTGATTTTCACCTTTCGAAACTCTTTGAGCAGTGTCTGGCATTCCAATAACTGGCATGATAAATTTGACTTCACCAAGCAATGGGGTATTTTGTATCCTGCCATATCTTATATATAACCCTCAAAGACTTTTTACCTTCTGGAGAAATGAACATGTTCTTCTAGGAGACAAGGGCTGGGAAAAGACTGATTCCCAGCATTGCCACAGACTTGCTCTCAAGTCACACATGGTGAGATTTGTCTTTCAGTAAAGCTAGTGAAGAGCCATGGGTCTTAGCTGAGCTCATTCCCTGGCACCTCCAAGGACCACAGAGAGGGCTTGTGTGTCTCTGAGCACAGGCAGCATCTTTTAGAGTTAGATGTGCATCTGGACGACTGCAGAGGGACCCCACAGGAATACTTTTTGAAGATAGGTTCAGGTTCTCCTCCTCTCCTTCTGAAGCTTCTTCTTACTTTTCTAATCATGAAAGTGAGATAAATTTAGTATGACTGAGTGTTATGCCACTGCAGCACATCAAAATGACAGTACTGCCTCTCACTGAGGAATAACAGGGCAGAATAAACTTTACGTGATTACTCTGTTTATGTGTTTAACCACTGTATAAAACTTCTTTGCCAGACAGTCCAGAAGAGGACTTCCTCTTACTTTACTTTTTCTGTTTTTTGCACAACTGTGTGCACAATAAGGTGATGTTTGTCATGGCTGAACATTGCTGCTGCAATGAAGTTAATAGCCCACTCCAGAGAGACCAAGCTTGAACTCTGACCTGGGGAGATTTTTGCCTTGGTGACAGGGAAGTGGCACCTTGATGGCTTCTTTGAACACATTCATGAGTGGAGTTTTGAGAGAGCAGCAAGGCTTTGGGATCACTTAGATGATGGTAGAATTATTTATTTGCTTGTATGCAAATAGAGAGCTTCCCTTTACTTAAATCCTATTCAGGAAAAGTAGGTAAGTAGAGAGAAATGAAGAGTGTCTGTGGGCCTGGAAAACAAAGGAAGAATAATAACAGCATCTGTGAAAGCTGCCAAAATCTAGCCTAGTGCAAGTTCAGGAGAGACGTATGCCAGGACCCATGAGAAGGTTGAAATGGCAATTTAGAGGCAGAAGTATCAGTGCAAGAACTAAAGTGAAAATGTATATCAATATCTTGCTGGTCTTTCCATATGTAGCTTAGTAAAAGCACATCACCTGAAAAGGGAAGAGGAAGGACAATACTTTTTGACAAGTTCAGTGTCTACGAAGACTTTGATACAGCGAAGGCTGTGGTCCTTTGGGGCACAGTCAGAGTTTCAAAGTCAAGAATCCAGTCGAGAAGTTGCCTGGAGGCTGTCAAATACAAAACAACTGTCCTTGTGGAGATGTACATAGCAGATAACCAAGAAGATGGTAATCTGGCAGAGATGTGGATTTGCTAGTAGGAAGCTGGGGAGAGTGCCCAAACCGAGCTGTATGAAGATGGGCCACCTTGCATGTCTTAAAATCAACATCATAGAAAGTAATCAAAAAAGCTTTCCTCTGCTTTGTAAACCTCCCTGTGAGCTAGCAGGACCTCTGATGTAAGGCTCTTGTGATAATGGATTATCCATGCTCTAATCCTTCAGTGTTGTCTGGGAGACAGTTGTCTCCTCCACTAATTTGACACTCCTGACTCCATTGGGCTACTTGCAGCAGAAACCGATGTGTATAAGCACTGTCCCAGACAGGTTACCGGGAGTTCATAGGCTACCACATTGAATTCTCTGTCTCATACTGCAGTTGTTTTGGTCTCACTGCCTCTCCGTAGGTGGAACTCTGCCAGGATGGATCAGAGAAGTGACATTACCTTTACCCAGTTCTTATTGTACCACGAAGAAATAACATCTTTTTTACTCAGTACTGACACAGTGGAATACTGCCAAACCCCTGGAAAGCCTCCAAATCGGCACATTTCTCCTTCCCATTAAAAACTAATACAGTACTACCAAAACAGAAAACACTGGTGACAAAAACATATTTTTCCCACAATTTGAAATCCCAATTTACATGTAAAATAAACATTGAATACAGATTTAATTCACTTTTTGCATCTTCTGGTGGCATATAATAGGAATAACACCTCTTTTAAAGTAAACTAGAAAAAAGGCAGACTTTCATGCACTGAATAAAGATCTCAGATCACAATTTTGGCTTCCTCGGCACACAGCACTAGTTTAGTTCCTAATTTCCTCTCGAGTGACTTAATGGTACTGTATTGCTTAATTATAGCAGTTGCAAACTCCATCCTCTAAGAAATATCACTGGGACCCAAACATCTGCAAGATTTTGAAGGAGGAAGATACCACATAAAATAACCATTTTTGTATTATTTTGTGTTTATTAGTCCGTCACACACAGCATAGCTACTAAGCAGACAGAACAAGGCAGCATTTAAATAAGAACCAATGGTAATGAAATATAATACACAAACTCTCTCTTCTTCAGAGACAGACTATAGGAGGAAGCACTTGCACAGAGATCCTAAAGGTATCCTGTATCTACAGAGTCATCCTAGACTACCTCCTTCCCTGGCCAGCAACATTGTTCTCAACTGCCATTGTGCCACATCTTCTTTTAAATTTCCCAAGCAGAATTCCCCTCAACACAGAACTGGTTTTGATGAGAGCACGGCAGAGATTGTAAAGAAGGAAATAGCATTGGCCTGACAAGAGTCTGTACAATATGTGAAACCTTAAAGCCTGATGAGCAGGAAGAAATTTGAAAATGCTTAAATGTAGTTGCTGTTGCTATAGAAACTATTTCCTGGGCTTCCTTAGACCCTGTGCATTTGTCTCACTTGGTCCCCAGCTACCCAAAAGAGGGCCTGTGGGACTGTGAACAGAGAAAGTGGGGGAACCCATCAGAGGTACCACAAGACCATATTGTTTCATATTACCCTCTCTAGAAATGGTGTTGAAAAACAAACAACTGGGGAGTGCCAGTCTGTTACTAATGGAAGAGGGGAAAAAGAAACATCAAGATCCAGAGAGCTAAATTAATCCTGATGGAGCTCCAGTGAATGAAGGAGATCCAAACAAATTTGTCTTTTGCTGTCTGAAGAGCTTGATCTACGTGACCCACCTGCCCAGATGTTTCCTAAAAGCATCGGATTTTTCAAACTTCATTGTGAAAAATGCTAACAACTTATCTTAAGAGTTTTCTCTGTACTTTCTGAAAGTGATTAAATAGACAACAGCTAAAGAGTTATCCCATTTTCTTGGGTTTTTCTTAGTTTTGGAATAGCTGCATGAGAAACTCAAGGAAGAATAAGAGAAATTATGTTGGCAATGGAGAGAAAACTTAGCCCTTGGCATTCCCAGAACTTTGTCTCTCCTTTCTGGGTGTTTTGTTCAGCTATTAAAATGTTAAAACTGAACAGGTAGTGCTTCCTTTCCCCATCATCTTCCCCAAGCACAGTGTTTAAGTGGCCTATTTTGAAAGGTGGCTTTGTTTGTCTAAGCTGTGGGTATGCAATTGCAGCAAGGTCAGTGAGAGGTCAGGCAATGTCAGTCAACCCAGAGGTCAGGCGATTTCTTTTCTGTTCCCTGGAAAGAAAATACTTACCTCTCAGCAATCACATTTCTTGTGGGAAGAAAGGAATCTGAATAGGGAATGAGGATAAGAATTTATGCATGTGGCTTCTATTAATTGTTAGCTTGGGTTGTGGGTATTAAAATTTGGCAAGGCTTTTTAAAAAGTGCATACTGTCATCAGTAGAACAGCAGTGTGATTCTCCCCCTTCAAAATGCAAAAATGAAATAAATAAACACACAAATCCCCTAAAATAGCTGATGACATCTAACCCCAGTTGGTCTTCTGCTTTGCCAAAACTGTCAGCTAGACATAAGGAGCCTGTTGCTGCTGGTGCCTCTGCTGTTGGTCTTTTTGCCTCCACTCTTTTCTCCAAAGACTTCCTCTGGAACAGCAAAATGTTAGCATAAGACATACTGAATAACTGTATTCTGAAAAACAGTTTCAATTCTCTTCCAGTTCTTAAGAAAATGCACTATGGAGAGGAACTTACATACTTCCCTTTGTATTTTTTAATGAAGACACCTAAATGTTCTCAACATTCTTCAGAACTGTCCTCTTCCTGGAAGGAATGCAAGATTTATTTGCCTTCACAAGAAAATATTCTTATAAATCATTAATGAACTCTTTAATAGAATTTTCCTACCTTCCTGTTGCATGGCTGAAGTTCAGTGAATGAATTCAGCCGAACAAGTCTAGAAGAAAACAGAGAAGTTTCACACAGGTGTTTCCAAAGGGGAGTGGACTGGCCTCCATATCCCCTCTCCTCTTCCAGGGAAGGAAAGGAAGCCCTGTGGTTTCAGAAACAGCAAATTTACGAGCAGCTGAATCAGGTAAAGAAAAAAGTCACCCCACAGACAGCATATTGAGCCAAGCCTGCCTTCTTATTGCTTTGCAGATCCCTCTGCTTGCTGCCCTGCCTTGCTTCCCACCAGCCAGGGAGCAGACCAGGGGGAGATAGACCCCCAGAGCTGGGGCTGAGGATGGACTCAGCTGCCTGTGCAGGAGGTTTGGGATCAGCAGCAGAGCTAGCACAGGCAGCCTGCCTTTCTCCCCCTCTGCTGGCACTAATCAGGGTTTTCCTCCTCTATCCAGCTGTTCATTTTTATGAAACTTGTAGGAACTTAATATCTTTGAGACTTCTATTGCTCTTTTCAAATTTGTCTGAAAGTCACTAATGGGTTGGAGAATTATTAGGGGAGGACTGACTGACAGACAGTCTGGTTGCAGAAACTTGGTTTCCTTCTGAAACTGGGCTGAAAACAGTGAGCTGCTTGTGCCACCTTCTTTGATACAGATTCTTTTTGTATGTCCTTTGGATCCCTGCCCTATTTAATATACACCTTTTGAGCATGGACACCTATTAGACAGCTAGATGAGCTGCACAGAAATCTGTTAACTCTTCAGCTTGTCATCCAGCTTCTGGGAAAACATTAAAAAATGATAAAGAGTGTGTTTTATTAGACTCATACATCAAAGGGGTAGCAACTTTCAGCAGAGGTCTTTCCTGAATCCTGGAAGTGAGCATAGCATCATCTGTTTCTTACATTGTGTGTTTCTGGTGGAGAGTTGTTACAAATGGTTATTATTAATAATTATTATAATTTTTAATACTATTAAAGTGAGAGAAAGAGGGCATTGTTTGTCTCCAGGTGTTTTGCAAAAAGTAGTCTGATTTTTATGTGCCCTCTCTTAAAAGTTATGCAAGTGGCACCCTGAAACATACTGTGGAATAAGGAGGAAAAAGGGCTGCATAAAGTAAAGGCATAATGAAAGAATAAACATGAATTTCTAGGTTTTCACAGTTGTCTTTCATTCCACTTGTCTCATAAGAACAAGAATAAATGTCTTCCTCGATTTTGCTGGACATCACCTTGGCTGATTAAAGGAGAACACTTCAGAACAATCAGATTTATCAGCCTTTAATTTAGATGCTGAATTATAGAGATCTTTTCCCCTAACCAATTTTGGGTATGATAAAGAGATACTATGAAAAAATAAATAATAGTTTTAAATCTTCTGACTAGAAGTATGTTACTCTTTTTTTCAGGTTTAGTTTCTGTTAAGCTTTTGACAGTAATACAGGCTGTGCAGTCAGCTACAGACAATCCTGAAAAGTCAAGACAGACATGGTTTACTCTTTTGAACAAAAATTTAAGAACCTTCTGCCCAGCCCACCTTACTAAGGCATCATAAAACTAAATACTTAGATTAAACTCCCCACAATTTCTCCTCCTGTCCTCGGGTCAGTTTTCACTCTGACTATTTCTAGCTACCACTATAAATACATATTAATGTACATGCTCAGTACATGCATTCAGTGTTTTTTCCTCTCTTTCATTCAGTCTCTTGCCACTGACTTTTCTGGGCTTCCAGGTTATATTAAGGCTTTTTGCTTTGTGGCTGTAGGGAGAAATCTCAGCACAGACATCGAGGTTAGCAAGGGAGGGATGTGAATAGAGTTAGCCAAAAATACTGACAGTAAGGCAGAGGTGGGTAGCAAGGGACAGAAGAATTGACTACTGGTGAGGTTGAGGATTAAAAACATACCAATTGGAAACAAAACCAGCAGAATATGAGATTCTGTGAAATGCTCTCTGACGTAAAATCAGAGCCCCAATAAAGACTGAAATAAAAAAGTTCTTACTTGCTCTGTTTTATGCAAAATTCCCTCTTTACCTTTCAAATACAGATCAGGTACAGGGTGTTTCTTCTTCTGTTCTTTAAAAGCCAAATTAAATCCATGGTTGTTTTATAGAGAAAATTGCAAGCTAGGAGGGTTTATAAAATGAACTATAGAATGAGTTTTAGTCTTTTGACAGGGAGCTAACAGGAGTGCTGCACAGGCTAAGCTACCATAGCCTTTCTCCTGCAGTAATTTTACTGACCTTGGCTCCAATGTTATGCTCGTTACTCAGGCAAACTGCTCGTTGTTTTTACTGGCAGCTTTGTCCGAGTATGAAATTCAAGAGGAATCTTTGTAGCTGCAAAGACATTGTAGAAATTTGTAACCGTTGGTTTAATTTAAAAGCAAATGCCAGAGCAGCAATACTGCGAAGTGTCTGAGAGCTTGAGACAGCAAAGACCTCCCTAGCCAGGCACCCTCTCGCCTGGCCAAATGTCCCCAGGGCTGATCTGGATTTCCTGCCTAAAATGCTAGGGGATGTCTGTGACATTAAGAGCTATGTGTTAAATGACTTTGTAACACGAATACAGGCTTTGCACAAGTAAAATTGCAATAAATGAGTGCCATGGTGTTCCTGAATGTAAAACAGTGTGTTGGGGCATAAATGATTTGCATCTGAGAAGATGTGTCTGGCATAGAAAACGAACGTAGTAAAGGGTTGTTTAACAGCTCCACTCGAGTTCAAGAACCTATCAGAGAAGAAGGGGCTGGGGCGAGAGTGTGCTCTGGAGTTGTAACCCCATGATGAACAATCTTCCCAGCACTTACTAAATTTGCAAATTTTTAAGGAGCAGCTGTTAGCTGACACTTGTCTTGGCTCTTTTGAAGGAAAAAAAAAAAGATGCTGGAAGGAGAGACCTGGAACTGCAGGAAGACCAGAAGAGACCACCAGGCATCCTTCAGGCTGCAGGAAAAGGACCCTGTTAGATGAAGACTTCAAGGGAAGAATGGGGAACTGGAAAAACTTTTAAGAAATCACTGAAGTAGGGAAGGGAAGCAGCAACAGCAGAATCAGCACCACTATTTTCTTGGCTTTTGGGTTGTTTTTTTTTTCCTGAATAAAAATTTCATCACTGATCAGGCTTGCTGGTTGTTCAGAGAACACCACAGTGCATCCACACACTAAACCAAGAGTCATGGAAAACAAAGACATGGCTGGCACAAGGGTACTCTCTGATCCTGCAGCAGAGTTAGGTTAACTTGTGGGGTGGAATTCAGTGCCCCATGACTGCCCAAAAAACAGGAGCAGCAGAAGTAAAACTGGGACTCAAGCTTGTGGTTGCATACCTTCTCCTGCAATGCCACTGTTACGCGGCAGGATCAGGCTCCTTTTTGTCTGCTTTCAGCTCTGTGCATTTGGAATCACCAATTCCTTGTCTTGTCAGGGGCTCCTGAGAATTTCACTGTGATGCAGGAGTATACAGATGGGGAGATGGGGTGACAGAAAACTCAGTGCTTTTGAGAAAATTGTTCAATTCTACTAGGGAAATGTGACCAAAACCTTGTTTTCTGCAGGAATGTGTCAAGGCTGTGGAAGCGGCATTTTCCCATGGAGGAAAACATTTTTTCTGAATAGTGTTACCTAGAAGCAACTAGCAAGACCTGCCTCAGGTATTCTGGCCTATCTCTTGAATTGCAACAGCTTCTGCCTTTATGCCCAGCAGCTTTCCATGCAAACCTAATAACAGCAGCATCTCACCTTAGATGTTAGTTTAAAGAACTATCCTATACAAACCTTTAGATGAGGGGCTTCCTTTTTCTCTACACCACAGAACATAGAATCATAGAATAGTTTGGGAAGGGACCTTTGACGATCATCTAATCCAACCCCCTTACAATGAGCAGGACATCTTGAAATAGATCAGGATGCTCAAAGCACCACCCAACCTGATCTTGAGTGTTTACAGGGATGGGGCATCCACCACTTCTCTGGGCAACCTATCCCAGTGTTTTACCACCCTCGTTGTAAAAAAGCTTGTTCCTTGTACCTCATCATATTCCAGAAGGCATGCTTCTGTTTGATTCATGTTTGGTTCACACCTGCAGTGTATTGTGTGAGGGACCTGCACCCTCCTGCTGTCCAGCGCCACCTGCATGTCCTTTGGGGTAACACAGAGAAGGGTGTGAGTGGGCCAAGGGAGCCAGCTCTGTGAGGTCTAGAGGGCCAGATAACACCAGCCAGTGGGGCAGGATGGGGAGTGGGACACAGGGCAGCACATCTACCTTCATGGCCTAGGCATGGGGAGAACATCAACACTCCCGTGTGCAGAAGATGAGAAAACAGCAGACATATACAGAGATAACAACTGCAGATAGGTACTCCTTTTCTGCGGTTGTCATGGACATTCTACTTTTCATATCTTTCCATTGTTTTTAGAAAAACAAAGATAGGAGTTAAAGGAAAAAAGGCCATAAATACTGTTTCTTTTGTTGAGTGAACTCAGATTTGCTTTTATTCCTTTTCTTCTCTTCTGAGCTTACCAGCAAGCCAAAGAAGATTCCAAGTGCTGCCTACTTCAGTAGCAGGTTAAGTGATTTTGGGTTTATCGTCTCAACATGGCTGTCAGTTACCAGGCCACATACAGTGGTAGGATAGTGATTTCCTATTTCATCCTAGGGCAATTGTTTTTGTTACTGGTGTCTGCTGCTATTTATTTCATAATAGTCTGTTTATAGGCTGCTGGGCAACAGAAAGGTATGCAGAAACTAGCGCAGTGTGTAAAAGTTTAAGATGGCCAAAACCAATACCTTCTAAAAAACTCCTACTTAGAAGTTTGTGATGTTTGTTTGTTCTTTCTGTCCTTCCCAGACATCAATTTTCTCCCACAAGCTCTTGATTTTATTTTCTGTAAGCTTTGATGTACTTTTGCAAGCTCCTGCCACTGCTTCTTAGACCTGGCTTCTTAACTAAAGCCATTTATTGATATAGTACATCTCTCGGTGAAGTAATACATCAATAAATTAAAGATTAGTTCAGTGTGTCAGCTCTCCCAGAGCATCCTGGGAAACATTTGCCACTCTGGAAGATTGTGGAGGCCACACAACATCCTCACACAGGCAAGATAATAACTCTGGAAGATTTAAGCTTTTGCTCCATGACATCTCCTCCTGCTAAATATTTTTGAAAGTCACCTTTTAAACTAATTCTTGGATTCTGCTTGCTACTAAACAAACAGGTGGCATTAAGTTTATATACTATAAAGAAAGGTGTCCAAACCGATTTTCAGCTATCTCTTACCACATTTCACTTTTCCTGCTCCCTGATCTGATTTTATGCAGGCTATTCATATTGATAAACAATTTTGTCCTGTATTTATATGCATCATGTTCCCTCAGGGTCCTACTGCACTCCTGACAAATGTGCCTGCAAAGTTTCATTGCAACTAATTGTTTGCAAAGGCAGGGACTGAGATGCATTGCTGCTGACGGAGATGTCATCAGACTCATCTTAACCATTTATGTCAGATACTTAAATAACCTTTATTGCTATTTTTGTATTGGCACTCTTGCATTCCTCAGTGTTTATTTCAGGATTTTGTACTATTAACTTGCCTTGACCTTGCAGTCAATTTATAGGCTTATACTTCAGACAAGATTTCAAAATGGGAGACAAAAAGTAGAGATCAAAACCAGTATTTACATTGCTAGGCAGATGCTTTATGTATAAATGTTCTGATGGCAGAGGAGGTCCTATTAATTTGATTTCAGAGATGCAGGGTAGTCTGCACTACTGCAGTTGCAATCTTCCATTTTGGTGCCTGTTGAAGCCTTGGCTTCAGCCCTTCCATGATGAAAACGGCACCTTATTCTTTGAAGACATCTCTGTGCAACTCTGGATGAAGGTGGACATGGGATGGAAAAGCAAGAAGTGTTTTTGGCACACAAAAGGCCTGATTAGAAGAAAAATGTTGCCAATTGGTTCTCTCTGGTATTTTGAACCAGTTGCTCAAGGAACATGACTTTTTCTCTGTTTTGTGCTTATTGGTGAGGAAATACAGATTTCTGCAGAGTCAGACTAGGATGGTGAAAACTACTATGAGGGACCAGGGCTTCTCTGTGTTAGATGTCTTTATAAGAGGGTATTTGGGATTTGGGAGTGGTCTTCACAAGTTGTTCCCTTCTACTGTCTGTTGTTGGTGCTGAGCAAGCAAGCAGTTGCTGAAGTCTCTTGTCTGGATACAGAAAGCATTTGAAATGGAAGAATGAATGATACACAGCAGATAGAATAATGAATTTGTTGTGCACAGACACACACGTGGCCATTTGTATGAAGAGCAGTCCTTCTCCAAACCTTCACAGCGAACAAACTCCTGTTTGCACAAAGGTTCATGAATACGGAATATAAACAGAGACATGAAGAGAGCACTTAGATTCCACGGTGATGGGTATAGGATTATGGTACATACAGAGCCAGATGGCTTTACACAGCCAGTTGGAACAGAAATGAACGAATGATTCCGATAAACCCTTCCCGAGTGCTTCATGCAGCTATACAAGAGATAACATGTAAGGTCACCTTAGAAAAAGCTCTGCAGTTTTTAAAATATTTTGTGGCAAAATCCTTAGCAGAAACACATCACTCAGACTTGGAGCCTTTGGGAGCTCTGTGTTCTGGCGAAACTTTGGACTGTAAGGGTTATTATTATCCATATTGCTTATAGAATGCAACCCAGCAATTGCCAGAGTGCCTGTGAGGATGGTCACCCTACATGGCCAAGTTTAATGAACACACAAGTTTTTTGAGTTAGTCATAGTGACTGAGGTTGCTGTACTACTCCTCATCTGCTGAGGAGAGATGGAGTCTTGGGCACCAGCAATGAGAAAGAAATTACTGTATTAATTCCCTACCTGGTCTTCAGCAATGGCCAGGTTTTCTCCCATTGCTCATGGAAAAAATAGCAGAAAATTACTTAAAAAGGATGAGGTGTCTGCAAATTATGTTTCTGTCATCCCTGCATACAGAAAGGAAATACCCGATTCCATCCTACCTGTCCGAGGAGGTAGAGCTACTTGTGCACTTAGCTTTGGTTTGATGAGACAAATTCATCTCAGCTTCAGTGGGGAGTTTGCATTGTGAAATTACCTCAATTTGTACATAATCTTCATCTGGTTGAAACATCTCTTGAGTTAATTTCCTCAGCTTAAAATGAGTATACTCACATTGAGAGTGTACTAGATACTTCAGTCTAAGTCTCTGAGCAGATGTTCTTGATGCACCCCAAGTGTCATCTCAAAGAATGAATGAAAACCCCTATGTGTGACCGAAGGAAAATGTGCTGTACATTCCCTGCTTAGACAAGAAAGTAATCAGGGAACTGTTAATATCTGCCTCTCAAAGAACTACATACATTAACCCTGGTGTTTAACTCTGCAATATTTCCCAAGAAATATGGCAAAGACAGTATTTTGGCCTGTGTTTCAGTAAAGCTGGGATGCAGGAAAATAAGTAGCAACAGTTACATGCAGTGCTGGCTCCTCTGCCACTGTGCAACTCTTTGCTGAAGATATTTTGTAAGTATTCATGACCCTAATTACATAATTAGGATGTAGGCACTTAGATGTGAGGCTCTGGACATTTATCCAAATGGATACTTTTGTTATGTAGTTAAATATGTAGTAGTTACCAGTTATTAGGAACTTTCCCCTTTACAGGCTTTATTAAAGCAAAGAGTAAAATGTAAAATGTCAAGCAACCACCTCTGGCTGACACTTGGGAAACTGAGCTGCTGCTGCTTAGTATCCCATTTACAATTAAAATCTGGACTCCTTTTCTAATTTTTGTTGACGTGCTGTTGGTCTGTGAACTCCTAGTAGACAACCTGGATTTTTAAATAGTCCTTGCTTTGACTTCCAATTACCATATAATTAACAATTCTAACAATGCTGCCTTTTAATTTCACTGCTTGGATTCATTTTTCTGTGTGCTCTTAATTTGCCATTCTGATATGTCAGTTGTGGACTCAGGTTTAGCATATCAGACATCTGTATTTCTATTTAAGACATAGGAGTAGCTAGTCTACATATCTATATTGGATCTATTCTGCTTATGAACAAAGAAAAGCCCTACATAGCTTCACAAGGTACCCTTCCTATTCCCTAATCAGCTGCATTTACTTGGAAATACCATGCTGTGATTTAATCATAATGATCTTGAGGCAGAAACATCCTTCTGTGGGAGTCTGTGCCAAAAGTCCCAGGGTCCCCAGCTGGGCCACATATGCAGAGCTGTGCCTGCATGGGTGAAGCTGCTCAGATATCTCAGTACATCATGTACAGCTCTTAACTGTCCCTTTCAGCATCTCTGGCAATAAAATGTTTCAAAAACCTCACAAACCCAAGTTGTCTCTTCCTCCAAGAAATGCAACAAGAAGGAAAATGGCCTACTGCATTGGAAGCTGGTAAATTTGTCAGGACTTGCTCTTACAAGATTCTGGACCTTCATGTAAAATCCTGTTCTAATAGCCCCAAGACTGAAAATGGATGGAGTCCCAGGAAGGCTGTGGGGGCATGGAGCTGAGTCAGAAGGAGCAGTGCATCGTGCAGACCCAACTGCCTCTGATGCTCCAGCAGCACCCTGTCTCTGCAAAAGAGGTGTCTCCCTTCAGAGCTTGCATGAGACACACAGCTAGCAGTATGGTTTGGGAATGGATGTTTGGTGGAAAAAAAACCAAAACAGGACAGGACCCTGAAAAATGTTAAGATGTTGCTTCCTCATATTAAGAAAAGAATTACATTAAGTTGTTGTCTGTCATCACCCAGCTTTGCATTAAACGATCCAAGGGATCCCCTCAGTCCCCTGTTTCCATGAGCTGCAAGAACAATCAAAACCCACTGTGGAGAGTGTTCCACTTATCATTCATTTGGGTTTGTTTATTGCTGTATTTTCCCAGGTTGATGCTAAGTTACATTTTTCCCTGACGCTGTTCTTGCTTCATACAAATACTCAGAGCTTTGAAGAAGGGAAGTATTACCTATTAGCGTGCTCAAGAAAGGTATTTAGCAATTCTAGGTGCTTAAACTGGTAATTTAACTGGTATTTAATGGGTGGATGCTTAGACTGGTAATGTTCGTTTGTTTTTCAAGCCTTCCCCAGTAAACCTATCCTTCTTGCTGCTACTAATCCCTAGCAGAAGGAATATGGAAAGATTACAAAAGCTGCCAATAATTTTCAGGACCAAAATTCATTCTCCTGGTACCTCCCTGATCTCTTCATTGCTTTGTTGCAGCCAAAGGCCTTCTGGTAGCCAGAAGGATACTGGTTCCTGAAAGGAATTTCAAAAAGTGCATAAAGTTGATATCTGCTTAGAAGTAATACAAAACAGGAGCATCTGCCAGAGACAGGAGCATGTTGCAGGCTTAGTAAAACAGCAGGGGAACCTGCTGTTGACCAGATTTGTCCCTATCAGTGCAGGTGTCTCTGCAGTTAATAAGAATTACTATTTACACTTGTTTTCAGACATTTGGAGACATGGGGATAATATAGATAGCCTGTAAGTCATAAAGAGCAAGTAGATACGACACATGTTCCCATTAATGTATAGTGTTACTCCTTGGAGTTTGTGATATTGAGACATTATGAAGTATGGTATGAAATATAGATGGCTCTGAATCTTGCCTGTCTTTGTTTAATTATAGCAGAATATATTCTGAGATAGACTTTTACCCTGCTTTCATGATGAAAAAAAGGATGAGTGAACGTATACCTAAGCAGAGTGTATTCAGAATTACTGGGACAAGGCAGCTGGACATAAGTGGGATTTTCTGTTTATCTTCAGAAAAAAACCCAAGTGAATGCATAAGCAATCATCTTTCTTTGACAAATGATATTCTGATCAGTGGTAGATGCACGGCCAGTTTATTCATGATGTAAATGAGTCTCTCATGCATGTGGGCACCACAGAGGCAGATCGTGGACTCCCAGATGTGCCTGTCTGGCTGCTCTGGCCCTGAAAGGAGAACCCAGAGCAAGGGATTGGGATGGAGAAAGGGGAAACACCTCAGAAGAGGAGCCTATTTATCTTGCTACTACTTGGATCCCAGAGAAGTCAGGCAACAGGGTCTAGAAGGGACTACTTTGCCTTTGTTTTCTTTTACCTCTTGCCAGCAGTAGTTCACCCTGTGTGTCCTCACCATCCTGGCTTTGCTGGCCTCTGGTTATGGCAAAGTAGCCATGGGCAAGCTGGCAGTGGCTGTTTCAATGCCTCTAATGCTTTTTCTGGAGTCAAGGCTTGCTTCAAAGTCAATACCAAGAGCCAGTCATAAAGAAGACTCATGGCAACTGAGCAAAATCCAAAGGCTGGCTACATGGGCAGACAATTACAAAGCAAAAGTAACAGAACCATAGGACTATTCATAATTAAAATGGAAGAATTTTTTCTATATGCCAACACCCAGCCAAGTAACGCAACAGGTCACCTAGGTCAAATGTGTCTCCTCCCTCACTCTGGATGTGTGCATCCACACCCAGCTCAAAACCAGAAATTTGGAATCTCTCCTGGTGTTCATAGCTTGGGTTAGTCCATCACAGGTACAGTGAGATACCACAGTGTTCCTAAAAGATATCCTGCAGAAGTCTTACAGGTTAGAGGATGAGATTGCATTGAATGGCAGAGAAGGAGAAATGAGGGCTGTGGCTGGCTGATGCACATGGGGCAACTGGTCTTCTTTCCATGTAATCATGGCCACACAGTGCACAGGTGGAAATACTAGAGCATCTGCATACATTTGCCTCCTGTTGTGCTGGGGTAAAAACAGACAAACAAAAAAACTCCAGCACCCAAACCCCACCTCCCCAAAAATGTCCTTATCAGACATGTCCAGTTTCTGTGAAGAAATAAGCCTCAGTGAGTATTTTCTTTTTGGCTCTACTCTCAAGTGTAAAAGAGGATCACTTCCACTAAACAGCACCCTTTGTGGCACACTGGCTGCATTCTTTTCTTCAACATAAATTGTTATTTTTCTTTACAATATCATGTGGGAACAAGATAAAATCTCCTTTCTGGAAAGCTGTATAATCTGTAATTCTTTTATCATTTCTTACTCTGTGGGTTAAATCCCATCCTACCAGCAAATACACAGAGAGGAAAACCATTGAGTAGGGTGCTAGGCTGGCTTTTGCCCTTGCAGTGCAGAGGTTATCTTAACATGCATGGTAAAAGTGGCAAGAAATGGCCTTCAGTTCCAGACTCTCAGGCACCACATGAACTTTCACCTAATGGGGGACCTTGATCACCCTGTGCCCCCTGTCCCACTCCCCCCTCCTGCTAATTCAGGGAAGTGGGAAAGGGGGAAACAGGAACAGAGGACAGCTCATCCATAACAGTTTGTTTTCCAAGATCAGGGTGGCAAAAGGGAGGGGGAAAGAGGAAAAGCAGGACAAGGAAAGGTGAATCTTGCAGCATGGACCAAACCAGAAATGGGTCTGGAAAGGATTATGGACATGAAAATGAGTGGACTTAACTCACTGTCTGACTTGGGAAATGGCTTTAAAAATTAAATATGAAGAGCATATGAGCATGTGTCTCTGTGGAAGAAGGGGAAGGGTCAAGAGAAAAGTCTGAAGTACTTGGTTGCATTTGGATATTTACTCCTTCAAAATGCTGGGAAGGGATGATACTTTTTGTATTTGATTTTTGCTGAAGTACAAAGCAAATCCTCTCTGCATTAAACACTGAAGAGCATTCTTGAGACTAAGGACCCTTAAAGACTCTTGTGTTTAGTTTTGTTTTTTTGCTTCTGGGCAATGAATGACTGGTCCCTTGACACCACTAACTGTTTATGTAGAAAAGCTAATTTCACTTCTGCCAATAAAGTTCTCTTGCCAGTCTGAGTTTCTCATTAAAATTAATATTCTTATTGTATGTCCCTGTCCTTTCCCTGGCTGAGGAAGAAGCTAATAATCTTTCATTCAGGGCCAAATTCCCACTTCTTCCCCATCCCAAAGCAGAGCAGGGGAGAGAAGGTAATTGCATATGGAAAGGCACACTGGCAAGAACACAGTCCTTTGGAGATGTGCTTCATTTCATGGTAAGGAGAAGTATTTCAGTGTCTGTATCTTTCAGTCAGGCTGTAGGAGACCTTAGTTCACTTCTCTACTGGAAAAAGCTTCAAGCTTATATCTCATGGGGGAATACCATAACTAACAGGCCAGGGACTTTGGGAGATTGTTCCCAATTTGTCTCCAGTGAAGCAGCTCTATTTCGTAAGAGAGAATTAACTAGCCAGGGAGAGCAAGTATGGAGGAAAGGCAGGCATATTAGGGCACTCATTTGGGATGTTGCAGTTCCTGCTCTACTTAATATGAAGCTTCATGAAGTCATTACATGAGAGAGGAATCATTTCCCCCACTCACTCTGCCTGGTGCAACACTGGAGCTGTTAAGGGAGGACCTACGGGAGCATTCATCAGAGATGGGGAGGATAAGCTACTTTGAGGAACCTATTGGCACTTTTTGTGAAATAGGTGGGACCGTTTTGGCATCCCAATTGTGCACTGCTCACCTGTGCATGGGATGCGTCATGCAGAAAGGGGAAACTGGGAACCAGATGACTTTGGGCTTAGCATGCCTGAAGGAGAAATTAGGTGGGAAAGCCTCTGTGGCTCTAGCCTGGAGGACTGTGTGGCCAAGTAACTGTTCATATCTGAGGCTTAAGCCTGCCTGTGTAGGTAATCCTAAAGTCCTCCTTCAGTGACCGTGGGAGATTGTTCTGCCCTTACACACCCAAATAGTATCACACTGTCATGTCTGAGGGAAAATTCCCATTTCCTAAGCAGACTAGTTCACACTGCGGTTTTCTCTCTGCACTGTTCAAGTTAAAAGGCCTGCTCAGAGACAACAGAATGGATAGAAGCATGGCTAGAACAAATCATCCCATCAGCTGGAGCTATAATAAATGCAAGCTTCATCTTCCTTTCCTCTTTTACATCTTCTTGCTGCCTTTTTGGCTTGATATTTTGAGGAAGAGGAAAACAAAAGGGTGGCTTAGTGGGTTTAGTGGGTGTCTTAGAAGTATGCTTGGAAGTAAGACGCAGTCTTTCAAAAATTGTCTAGGAAAGCAATTCCTCACAACACTAAGAACATCACTAATGCTAAATGTTCCTTTAATTCTAATTTTGAGACACTTGCCAATCTTGTAAATTAAAGATTTATTGCCTGAGAGTACTCAGATCACAACCTAACACACGTTTAGGTGCTTTGTTCCATTGTTTGGAGTCATTCCAGAGGCTAAGCCCCTGTATTAGAAACATCACCAATGCAAAGATTGAATGATCGATCAAAGCAATGCAGATTATGAATTCTCCTATGCAGTCTTCCATAAAGGGGACCTAGAGAAGCAGCTATGTTTTTTCTGTTTATTTTTGGCAGACAGATTTATGTCAAAGATTCTGAGAGACTTTCTTGTAACAACCTGTGTTCTTTATTTAAGGAGGTAAATTTGGTAGGATAAATATTTTTCAAGTGAATGAGAAAATGACATAACTAAGACAGGACAGAGAAATGAAATGTTCTGCACAATTCATCAGGATAGATCAAAGACAGTAAAGAGAAAAGGTATTTCTAACTTCAGAAACTCCAGACTATATAGACTGTTACTGATGCGAACTCCCTCAAGAAAACAAATAGGATGCACTTTTGCTCTGTTTTGAAATTAATTCTAAGTCCAAGGAATGGAATACATAATGTGTGTAATAATTTCAATGTGAATCCCAGGGATATTAAACATTAAATCTGGGCTGAGATCTTGCATTATAAAAATTACTGAGAGCATGTCATTAACATACATCATTCAGCTACTCACAGTATTTGGAAAGCCTAGGTTTATACAAATACATCAGAGTAATACTTTGCATTCCAGGGCGTGACCAAATAATCAAATTACAAAGAATGAAGTGGTTAGGGCTTGAGATAGCATGGTAAACACTATAACTCTAAGGATCCTCTGTTGTGGATCAGACCTTGTTCTCCATAGAGTACCTGCAAAATAAAGGAATAAATAGGTGAGACATCAGGAATGCCTTTTTCAGACTGTGTAGACATCATCCAAGACTTTTACACAAAGAGCAAACCCAGCAGTTCAGCAGGAAAGAAAACAAACCACATCAGGTGCTGCTCCACTTGTATAATTTGCCTCTCAGACACTCAATTTGAAGTGTGGCTGATTATTGATCATGTTTTCCTCCTCACAAACCTATCTCTCCTTATCAGAAAAGAATATTCACCCTGTTGTCTTAATCCCTTTTTATGTTTCTGGCAGGTTTTGCTACTCTAATGTATGTTGCTGCCTAGGTACTGCAACTGGGAAAGAATGTCTGTTTAAATCTGCATTAATCTTTTGAGAACAAAACTTTTCACTAACTCATATGAGAAGTTAGTAGGGAACATGGCAGAAGATTCTCTCAAGTTTGGATCTTTGTATTTAAGTTCTCTGCTAGAAAACATGGAGCTGTTATTGCTAATCCTTTTTACTGTATTGCATCCCATCATGAAGGTGGGCAGCTTTGTGACTCCTTTAGTTGTGAGCAGGTAGCCAAATAACTATATAATTTCAGCTAGGAGGGGAAATTGTTGATGGAGATGGTGTATTTGATAAAATTCTGTTTATTTACATATATGTAATATATTTACATAAAGGTACCAAATACTAATTTCTTGAAGGATTCAGAGATAGGCAACTTCCTTGCTTGAAGCTTCTTTGCAACATCCTGTGAAAAAGAAAGGTGTACTTTCTGCTGCTCTCAGGTTGATTTGTGCCTTGTCTACTCGTTCGTGCCCCTGCCCTCATGTTTCTCAAGAAGTACCAAGAAAAGCCTGTTTTCTATGTCACCTTTTTCCTATTGTTGGTGAAAACACGTCTCTTAAAGTTATCTTAAAGGCTGATAGATGACATACTGCTCAAAAGAGATAACCTGATGTTCATTCTTTACTTCAGCTCAGGTCACTGAAATGGTGCCACCTTATTTCAGTAAAAGTAATGGCAAATTTTTCCCACATTTTAACAAAACGAAATTAAAGAAAGCTTAAGCCTTCCTGCATTTATAAACTCATTTGCTTAATTTGTTTCAGCTAGCTCACATCTTCAAAAGGAACTGCCCAAGATCATATTTGGAATATACTTTCCCCATTGTTACTAGATATGATAAACTCTAACTCACTAGTTCATCTATTACCTCAGTTACTCATACTTCTTGTTCAAATTACAGAGGTCCCAGTTTCAGAATCTGTTTTTCCAGTTTTGGATGTCTTCACATTCCCCAGATGTTCTCTCCATTTGAAATCAATTAGGAGGTTCTGTTTTGCATCTCCCAAATCCCTAGTCTTTTTGGCTTGTCTGGTCTAATAAATACAAGATTTGAGACAAAGTCTACAAATCCTTCCCATTTCATCAATTCTATTACACATTCAACCCCCAAAATTCCCATTATTGTTGATAGCTGTCCAGCTTGAAATAAAAATGATGTGCTTCTCCTTTTACACGTCCCTGAGCTTTGCTTCTTCAGTTTGAGGTCCATCCATTCCCTGAGTTGAAAGAGAAGTTCTCTAAGAAGCAGTGATGGTCTGCCTGAGTGTCATGGTTTAGGGATGGTATCCCCCAGTATAGTGTTCTGACTGACACACTCCAAACCACATGCTGTTCTCCCAATCCCCTCTTCCATTTCCCCTGCGATGGCTGGAAAAGAGAATTAGAGGCACAAAAGGTAAAGATTGCAGGTTGACATAAGAACAATTTACTGGAAACAGCAATGAAATAAGAAAACAAACAGTAACAGCAAATATTAATATCCGAGTGCACAAAAGGCGAGGGATTCACACGTGCTTGGTCACTGCTATAACCATGTGGAAAACTCCAACAATATCTGACCCTGTCACCACTCTAGCCTGACTGGAAAAGCCTCCCTTCCCCCACTCCCGGCAATGACCTGAGATGTTACAGAATAACCTCTGAGTCCCAGTCATGCTGCTGCTGGCTACTGCAAAAATTAACCCTGTCCTGGCCAGAACCAGGACACTGGGGAAGCCTTATATCTGTAATAATGCTTCATTTCACAGGGCCATTTTTCAAATGAACAAGGTATTATTCTCAATTTCATTTTACTGGATCAAATTTGTCATTTTTATTATTTTTCAATAACATCATGAGGTAGATTTGTATTCTCTTTCCCTGATACAAAACTGTACTTCAGAGAATTTGTAGTGACTGTCTTTCACCCCTGTTATCAGAAACAGCTTCCTCCTTTGGTTCACAACTGCAAGAGGAGAATCACAATTTTCAGGGTAAACTCCTTAGAGTGTCTGTGGTTGCCATTCCCTGACCTAAGTGTGAGAGCCTAAGTCCAGTTGAGCACCTTTGAATTGATCCCCCTCCAGTTTATCCTTGAAAGCCCTCATTGTCATTTGCTCATTCCAGAAACACAAGTCTCTGCAGCTTGTCTTGCAGTTCAGGTAGGATTTTCTCTTTCCTTGCTATTTTTATTCTGGCTTTTAGTTACCTGGAACAACTCAGGCCTGTGGATGGTTCTAATCAAGAAGCAAAGGTTTGCTTGAAGCCTCTTCTTGGGAAATCAGAGCCCTGCCACTCTCTGGGCATGGCTACTTAGGCTTGCTGCTAGAACTCCATCTTCCTCTCCATCTTCATCGGCTTTCATTCAGCCCATGACATTATACTTAGCAAAGTAAATCTCAACCACAGTATTCCCTAAAAGATATTAGGTATTTGCATTATTTGGCCTCAGAAAGTCAGGCCTCGGCTATGGGACTCATTGACTTTGACAACCAAGTAGAGGAACTCCTGTAACAGTTTTTGCCTAATCTCTGTGACTGGCCCAACTGGATCTCCAGATGGGTGGCTATGGGTGGAATGATGAATCTGTGACCAGACATTTCTTCCTGGAGCTCAAATTTAGCCCAGGAGTCCTTGTTCCTCTTCGTCCCTGCTAGTGGGTCCAAGCTGGTGTCTCCCTACCTTGAAGCATCTACAGAAGTATTGTTGCAATTTATCTTTTTGGACTTACCAGTTCAGACTGGAAATTTTACTGCTGGCCTTCTCAGTTTGCTAGCACATTTTGTAGTCATTACTCCAATAGAAAGTTCACCTCTGCCTGCAAATCACTTCAGCTATTTCTGGGAAAGCTCCAGATACCACTGTAATTCTTTTTGTAAAGTTTCCAAGTCCTGTTTTAGCGCCTTCTTGTCTTGCTTTAATTCTTTTTGGTTAATTTTGTTTTCAGAGAGCAGATTTGTTATTGGTTCAAGAAGAATACTAGCTCATAATTTATTTGAATGGCATCTCAGCATTGATACCAGAATTTTATCTTGTGACCTGACCAGGTTATTCCAATTAGAAGGAGAAATTGATGAGGGAGATATTTCTGATGCAATTCCATTAATTTATAGTAATGTACAAAGTTCTGCTTTTGTAGGGGAAGTGTTAATCATGCACAGATTTCTTGCCCATAGCAGTTTCTGTCAGAGACCTGTCCAAAAAAATCCCCCTATTATCCTTCCCCTGGGTCCCGTGGGAAGGTCACAGATCTGCACACCAAAGGCAGAAATACCTTGAGGAGACACTTGCTCCAGCCACAGACAGAGGTAGGTATGCCAAGCCAAAAAGTTACAGGCAGGATGAAAGTGTAATGCTCTGAAACCAGTGGCCACCAGAAAAAGGTCTAGATAAAGTAGTTAACTGTGTTATGGGGTTAGAGGTGAAATGCATTCTGCTTGTCATGATTGCTATAAGATCTACCCCAAATGTAAGCCTATTTTGTGTCCCTGCATACAACAGCAGCCAAGGGAGAGGCTTGTTCCCTGAGACAGGCACAGCAATGCTGAGAAACTCTGTGTTAGATCTGTTCAGAGGTCTGCAACTTCTATCTCCTTGTACTCTGTCTCTTGTGCAAAGCTCCCCTTCAACAAATTCTGTCTACAGAGTTAACACTCCTCAGCTTTAAACGTCCTATATTTAGATGGAAACATGCAGTAACCTCCTCTTACAGATATCTTAAGTGAAGGACAACACTGAAATTTAAGCTTAGTACTTATCACCACATAGACACAGTGTTTCATCAGCTTGCTGGCAAAATATCTGACAACTGTTGAAAGAATAGAGGAGTCAAGATTGTTGGCCAGAAGGGCTTATGAGTTAACAGATCAAAACAAATTACAATCAATGTTGAGAAGAAAGAGGGCTTGGGAACACAAGTGGTGAGAAGATCAGGATAACACTCTCATGAGTTTTAAGGCAAGACCCAGAGGAAGGAGGTGGGGAAAGCCAGCTCAAATGGCATGAAAGAAGGCAGAGACCAGGGTGGAAGAAGGGGTCACAGAGAGCCCTGTGAGCAGCAGAGTCAGAGAAATATGGGATCAATGAGTGAAACAGGATGAAAGGAGTGCAAAGACGAGATTGCACATGTTCCCTTAACAAACAATGAAGACAGATGAAGTTGATCCAATACTGTCTTCTATTTCCTAAATACAAGTAAGGATTGGTGCCTGTCCTGGTACTAGCTAATAAAGAGCACTGCTTATTATAAGTGTTGCTAACTTTACCAACCTTGGGAGAGGAAAATCTCTCAAGGGCAATATGGGTAAGGCACAGAGAGGACTTTAGAGGACTGTGGTGAGAAGTGAATTCTTAGAGAAGAAGTCTCCTACAGGAGATGATCATTGGCCCAGCCACTGACATAATTCCAGTAGCTGGCCTCAGCTATGACAGTTTGCTACAAGGAGAGACAACATCTCAATTTAATAGATCAAAATTAACATAGAATTTTTTGTTTGTTTGTTTTGCTTAAAACACGCAACTTGAATTCCAACTAAGACGACTGAAAAACTGCAAAAGACTCTTCAGGGTGGAGATCGAGTTTATGTGATTAAATACAAGTGAGAAAAAAGTGGCATTTGGAGCAGTATTTGGACTTACTGCAAAAAGAAATAAAGATGAAGAAAGTAGAAGAGGTCACTTGAATTAAGGCAATCCAAGATCGAAACAGTTGTAATCCAGTCTGCTCATCTCCCTCTTAACTAAAACCATAGGACTGCACAGAATGATCCTCGGACATCATGTTTCTGAGGCCATTCCAAGTATCTGGAAGGATGACTTTCCCTCTTAATGCTTATGATGTCTGGTAGATATTCAGGGCACCTCCAGGGACACCTGCAGCCCTGATAATTCCAGTGAGACATCAGGCATGCATCCCTGACACCCAACCTTTCCCATAATGTCTCACTTCTTTTCCTGTCCTGTGGTTTGCACTGTTCTTGCCACTTCCCACAAGTCTCAGAAATAGCTTTTATTCCTTGCCCTCATCATACTGTAGCTTTTTACAAGTAGTGGCACTTCCTTGAAGTCTCTCATAAACCCCTCTTATCCTTGCCTGTCCCAGTTTCTGAGTCTCTCCCCAAGGTCAGAATTTGTAGCACATAACTGTGGCTCAGCCAGCAATTCCAGTGCCTGTGACTTGAGTTTCTTCCAAATGTACCCGCTTTGTTGTCCATAGATAATTTCTGTGTTTTTTTTAAGGTTTAACCAGGTTCAGCCACTAGCTAGGTGTCTGGATACAACTCTGACCACGTCCTTGTGGGGTTCTTCATAGAATAGAATCATAGAATCGATTGGGTTGGAAAAGACCTCCGAGATCATCAAGTCCAACCCTTGGTCCAACTCTAGTCCATTTACTAGATCATGGCACTCAGCGCCACGTCCAATCTGCGTTTAAAAATCTCTAGGGATAGTGAATCCACCACCTCTCTGGGCAGCCCATTCCAATGCCTGATTACTCTGGAAAGAATTTTTTTCTGATCTCCAACTTAAATTTCCCCTGGCAGAGCTTAAGCCCGTGCCCCCTTGTCCTATTGCTGAGTGCATGGGAGAAGAGACCAGCCCCCACCTGGCTAGAACTTCCCTTCAGGTAGTTCTAGACAGTGATGAGGTCACCTCTGAGCCTCCTCTTCTCCAGGCTAAACAACCCCAGCTCCCTCAGCCTCTCCCCATAGGTCTTGTGCTCCAGTCCCTTCACCAGCCTTGTTGCTCTTCTCTGGACTCGCTCCAGCCCCTCAATATCCTTTCTGAACTGAGGGGCCCAGAACTGAACACAGTACTCAAGGTGTGGCCTCACCAACGCAGAGTAGAGGGGAAGGATCACTTCCCTGGTCCTGCTGGCCACGCTATTTTTGATACAGGACAGGATCCCATTGGCCTTCTCGGCCACCTGGGCACACTGTTGGCTCATGTTGAACTTCCTGTCAATTAGTACCCCAAGGTCCCTTTCCGCCTGGCTGCTCTCCAGCCACTCTGTGCCCAGCCTGTAGCACTGCAGGGGGTTGTTGTGGCCAAAGTGCAGGACCCGGCACTTGGCCTTATTGAACTTCATCACATTGGAATCAGCCCATCTCTCAAGTCTATCCAGATCCCTCTGCAGAGCCCTCCTGCCTTCCAGCAGGTCGACACTCCCTCCCAACTTGGTGTCATCAGCAAATTTGCTGATGATGGACTCAATCCTCTCATCTAAATCATCAATAAAGATGTTAAACAGGACTGGACCCAACACAGACCCCTGAGGAACACCACTGGTCAACCTTGTCACTGCTGACCTCAACTTCAACAGAGTCAAGAGACTCTCTAACATATAAAGCCACCCCTCCACCTCTCCTTCCCTGCCTGTCCTTTCTGAAGAGCTTGTAGCCCCCCATAGCAGCACTCCAGTCATGTGAGTCATCCCACCACGTTTCTGTGACAGCAACTATGTCATAGTTTTCCTGCTGCACTATGGCTTCCAGCTCCTCTTGTTTGTTTCCCATACTGCGTGCATTGGTGTACGTGCACTTCAGCTGGGCCATTGATTTCATTCTCAACTCGGGCTCTGTGCCCTCAGGCCTGTCTCTGGAGAGCCCAGTTGCCGTCCCTTCCCCCTTCAAACCTAGTTTAAAGCCCTCCTAACCAACCCTGCCAACTTATGGGCTACAGTTCTTTTGCCCTTCCTAGATAAATGAAGCCCATCTGCTTTGACGAGACTGGGCAACACGGAGTTTGCCCCATGATCAAAAAACCCAAAATTTTGACGATAGCACCATCCCCTAAGCCACCTATTGGTAAGCTGGGCTTTCCTAAACCTCTCCTCATTCCTCCTGGCTAGCACAGGAACTGAGGCAATTACTACCTGTCCCATGAAGAGATCAGGTCAGTGCCTTGAAATCTTTTTTAATTACTCTGGTACTCCTTTTGTTAATGTCATCACTTCCAACTTGGACAACCAACAGCAGGTAATAGTCTGAGGGCTGGATAAGCTTAGGAAGTCTTTTGGTAATATCCCTCACCCTTGCCCCGGGAAGGCAGCAAAATTCCCTGTGGGACGGGTCTGGCCGACATATAGGGCCCTCAGTTCCCCTCAGAAGGGAGTCACCGATTACAACAACCCTTCTCTTTTTCCTCTTACCTATAGTTGTAACCCGTCCAGTAGACTGGGGGTAACCAGAAGACCTTGTAGACAGATCCTCCTCCTGACTGTCCTCCAACACACAGTCCGAGTCCAGGGTCATATACCTGTTTTTTAAGGGCACCCTGGCAGGTAAAAAGGGTCGAGAGGGGGTGTTTTTGCCTCTATGACCAGGCACCTGTTTCCATTCATCCCCATCCCTATGGTCTGTTCTGTCTGCCTGATGGCAGGAGGGGCTGGGCTTCACCACCTCCTGCTGGGCTTCCTTAGGAGTGGAAAGGGTGTGACTCCACCAGTCAATTTCCCTTTCACTCTCCCTTATGTTTCTGAGCCTATCGACCTCTTCCTTTAGCTCTGCCACCAGACCCAGCAAATCGTTCACCTGCTCACATCGTATGCAGGTGCTTCTCACACTGTCCTCTGGTAGTAGGTCCAGGCTCAGACAGTCTATGCAGCCAGAGGCCTGAGTGGCTGCATCCTTTTTTAGAGGGTTCTGTCTGTATTGACACCCCTCTACTGGTAACAGGAGCAACAGCTTTCATTTTTTGGGAGGCATGACTGCCTTGAGCTGTGGGGAAAGGTAGAAAAGAGAAACAAACAAACAAACAGAGAAAAAAAAAAGAAAGAAAAAAAAGAAAAAAAGGCCGCAGAAATACCTAGGCTCATGCCCTGCCTGTTCGCCCTGCCTGTGCGAACTGCCGTGCAAACTGCCGTGCCACGCCCTCACTGACGTGCCACACCCCTGTTTGCCCGCTCCTGTTCACCGCGCTCCAGGTCGCTTGCGCTCCCTAGAGATGTTTTTAAAGCCTTCTCACTCTCCTGCTAACGAGCAAGCCACGCCTCCAACTCCCCTCTGAGTCGCCTGCTGATAGCTGAAGGAGCAGAAAACAAAGCCAGCCTTCATATCACTTTGAGACTAACATAGTATTTTAGTTTTCTTTTGGCTGCTAAACTTTTTTGCAGTTCCAAGGGAGGCTGGATTGCTGTTCAACAGGCTGTGAAAATCATCTTCCTTTGCAGTTGCAGGGGCCATATCATTCCCCACTGTGAATGACTTCACAAGCTTTCTGACAACTTCCATCACTGATATAAAGGAGGCCCCTGTCCATACCTGAGAATGTTGAAGATTTGGTCAAACGCAAAAACTGGCTGAAGGCTGATGCAGATAGGTTTTGGGGGAGCATTGGTGAAAGGTGCTGAGGAAGATGTGATTAAAGAAAGAATATAAATAAGGAGCAAGATGCAAGACAATTTTTTTTGGTAATACAAGTTGATGGGGTAGAAATGGTACATGTATGTCCAAGAAAAAAGAGACACATGGTTTTGAAGAAAAGGATGACAACTATGAACTGTATACAGATGAGAAAAGTAGGTGAGTGGTCTGAAAGTTTTAGTGATGTCGGCAACAAAGTGGTTGCAGGATTGGCTGCCTCTTTTGAAATGAATTAGTAGTAAGGATGAAAATAGAGGCATGCCCCACAATAATGCATAAGCGGACGGAAAGTAAAAAAAAAAGAGAGAATAGAGAAAAGACCAATGTGTGTACATGCAGAGGGGATTTAGCAAATTTCTTTTATTAGAAATTTATTAGCAGGGTATCAGAAAATTATACAGACGTAGAGTTACTTACACAAGCACATTTACAATATAAATGCAATTTTCAGCTGTGGGTTTCATTATCTAGTGGGTAATAGCTCAAGTATTCTAAGATGGATTTTAATTCTGTGTAGCATGTACAAGTAAATGACAATTTGGAGGGTTGGTGTAATGGAACGTATGCTGTTCAGATATCTGTATAAATTTAAATTTTATTGGCAGCCATAGCATGAACAACGTGCCCTACCTGTTATCTCTTCATAGAGGATTCTTGTTGTGTTCAGCCTGAGTGCTGCAGAAAATATAAAGTCATTACAGTTTCTGGATATTTTTCTACACTTTGGGATTTTAATCAAGATTCAGAACCATTTTCAGAGAGTGCATGCCCTAAGACCCTCTCTGTCACTAACAGAATGCTGCAAATTGACTCTATCACTCTACCTGCTGCTGTAAATTGGCTCTGAGCACACATAATGTGTCAGGTTTGCCTACTCACTTTCAGTTTTCACCCGCCTCTACTGGGCATATCTAGGAGTAATGGGATGAAATTGAGCAAAGGAAAATTTAGACTGAATATCAGGAAAATTTTCCTAACAGTGAGATCTATTAGAATGTGGAATAGTCCCCCAGGAAAAGTGATGGAAACCCTGTTGTTAGAATCATTAAAAATAGACTAGAAAAAACCACAGTAAAAATACAGTAGAAAATAATCTGCATTGTCAGGGGATGGACAAGATGATTCCCTAGGTTCTCTCAGGCTCTAATTTCTAGGATTTTAGGAGCTGAGCTCCATCAGTATTAAATTCCCTGAATGCCCAAGATCATCTAATTGAAACAATAGAAAGTTTGCTCATAGGCATGCCAGGGAGAGTGCTCAGTAATGATCAGGCTGCATTACTGCTGAGAGTATATCACTTGATCTGCACTGTACAAAGAAACAAGAGGCAATTTTTCTCACAATTTACCCTTTGCTAAATCTGTTCTTGTAAGTTAAATATGCTGCCTTGATTGAGCATTGCTGATGCTACAGAAAGAGACCCTTAAAGCAGGTAATAACGAAGTCCGGATCACAGTTTGTCGTGGTGGAGTTTTGTATCAAAAGCTAACCACACGTGCTCAGAATCAAAATTTCCTTCTGCAACACACGTGCTTTCTACCACAATTCTGTGCTCCTTCCATGGCAATTAAATGCCATGCCCTGCCATTTCATTTATCTATGGAAGGCTTGTCTGTATATTGAGGGACAACAGATTGCCTCCACGGGGAAAAAACACCAATTCTGAGTGTTTCCTCTCCAAAAGGAGCTTGCTAATAAGGTTTCCCCATTCTCATTGCTCTAAAGATTTCACAATCAATACAGAAATCTCAAAAAATGAAAAAATTAAAAACAAATTGCCAAAACAATACTAGATACAGCAGCCATACCTGAAGTCTGTGCTACTTTCTTATATCCAGAAATATTAATCACCTCTCTTCTTGCTGTGAGCAGGACATCAAAAAACAAGGAGGAAAAAATTACTTTGCAAACTAACCATGAAGAAGAATGGGCTGTCCTACAGTTGGCTGAAGAAGCCACAAGTTCAGAAAATCCTTTTCTTTTTTCTGGGTAGATTGCTATGATGATTTTTTCCTAATTTCTTGCAATACTCTCATATCCCTCATGACATGCCTGTTAGAGTGGGTGTTCTTTTGGGGCCAAACACGAAGACCCAAAATGTGAGTGAGGTGTAGCACCTCTCATGCTCTTTCCAGCACAGGCTTCTCCTCTGTTCTTGTGCATGTCCTGCAAAAGCATGTTGGAAAGATCCTTCACCTTATCACACAGCAGGGCCTCTGCGGGGAAGTTACATACTGTAATAGATTTGTAACTTTTCATTTCCAGGGCTGGCTAAGACAAGTACATTGGGGAAACTGAAAATAACTAAAGCAACTGCCTTAGTTTGTGGCAACTGATTCCCAGAGTTCCCTTCTCAGCCTTTAAAAGCAGCAAAACATTATGGCTCAGACTTTCAACCCTGCTCTGCATGCTATGTCTCTGCAAAGGGGGGTGGAGGGGAAAGGGCTGTAGCCATCTAGAGAGTCTTTGAGGGCTGCTTGTGGGCAGGAGACCCCTGTTCAGCTGCATGCCTTGGCTTGGCAGCACTCTTGGGGAGAGGGGTACTCAGGGTGCTGTGGGACAGAAGCCACATGGCAACACCCTGTCCCTCCACATGGCTGTGACGTGTTGTGGACTCAACACTACAGAGACATGAGCTCAGAAGGCATTGGATAGCCCCATGGCCAGCCCAGTCCCTGGACTGCACAGCTCACGCTCTCCTCAGCTCTCACAGACCTCACCCAGCAATCCCTCTGCTCCTCAGCTAGCTTTCTTCTCTAAATTACAGCAGCCATTTCTCCATGTCACCTTCCAAGGTCTGCAAGTTATAGTTGTCAGCAGCAAAGCCCTGGGGTTCCTCTCCCCCTTTGGAGGCTGCTCTTCACACAAGTGATGTACGTGTGTACACATGTCATGCAACATGTGACTGTTCCCACTGACTGAATAGCAGCAGCAATAATGTCCTCTTCCTTTCCTTTTGAGGACTGTGAGGGTCTGATGAGAGTCTGGAGGTACCAGGAGATAACAGGACTGCTTCATAATTTCTGACTGTCTATCCCTAGCTGATTCAGGTCATTAGAGTTATTTTGCAACATTGTCTTAATAACCTTGCAGACGCTCTCCTCCAACGCTAAAATCATACACAAAAGGCCAAGGTTTAGGGAAATGAAGACAATGCTGATAATGAGTCCCTGATTGATTAAAAGTAAATACATTTTTATTCAGAGAAAAGGGCATTTGTTACCACAAACATTTCACCTTCAGCACAATAGGAGTTATGCTTACATTTACTAAGGGATTATAGCAGCACTACAACTAATTACTTCCCAGCAGCTATTGGCCTCAGGTTAGATGTAAGCTACTTCTGGCAATATGTGGTGTGGGCTCATATAAAAGGGGGCCCATATTTTCATTGTCTTGTAGAAAACAGTGCAACGGTGAGGCATGAGTGAACATAGTATGCATAATGCAATACAAAATAAAAGCTTATTACAAGGACAAGACTCAAGGAGATCTGACAGCATTAGTCCATCCCACCATTTTATGTTATGAGGGAGATATTAATTATTCTGTTTGCATTTTGTAGATGGCCTCAAGTTGTACAATTATCACATAGGAAGGTGTGCATTATTTCCTGGAGAGAGATTCCAGATTCAGACTCCTTGATTACCCTCGCTTGCATGAAATCAGTTGTATAGTCCTGATATGATGACCATGCAAATTATAGTATGCTTTCTATCACTAGAATGTTATTTGTTCCCGAGTTATCTATCAGACTTTTGGTGTAAGATTTCTACTTTTTTCTGGAATCCCAACACAGTCACATCTTTGCCATTCTTACATGAATCTCTTAGCTCTCTACTGTTGGGCCCATCATTTTTGCTAAGCTGCTGGCAAGTAATGAGATTACTTTAAAATATCTATTACGATTCAAAGGAGGAGGTTCCTCCAGGTCCAAGCAATGAACTGCTCTGAAATTATTGAGTTATTCATAACTTTCAGCAGTTACAAATTACTGCTATTAACTGAATCCTGTAATTATAGCAAGTAGCTAGGTCTTGCAGCATAATTTATGGTATAGATAGTTCTTGGTGCATGTCTTAGAGAGCTAAAACTCGGGGCATGCAGAGAAATGGCGTTTGCAATCTTGTGAAAATGTGTGGTGTTTTCTGAACTGAGATCTGCTTTAGATCATAATGAAACAAAACATTCACTTTGGATGAGGGACAAGTCCTTACTCGGATTAAAATAATGGGTGTAACAGCTGGGCATGAAGTTGGTATTCATTTTTGTGCTTCCTAGGTGCAGTAATGATGATTCCAGCCTCTCTTTTCTAGTAGCCATACCCCATCATTCACCTTACCTCCAGTAGAAAGAATTCTGGAGGATATTGAAACCTGAGATATTCCTGCACTTGTATTTTCTTTCACTTCTCTGGGGACACCCCCTTGTCGCGGGGAGGAAGCTTGCGTGCCCTCATGAGGTTGAGAGCTATGCTGGAAGTGGTTTGTGCCGCAAACCTGCCAGACAGGTCTCAGCTGAAGGGTCAGACAAAGTGTGTCCACGGGCAGGATGGGCTCACTAGCTGTCTGGCAACCATCCTAGGAGAAGGACAACTCCAACCCCAAACCCGGGCAGATGGAGCTCGTTTAGCCCTGTAAGGCCATCCATCTAAGAGAAGGATACTCTAACCAAACCTATGTCCTGAGGTATTCGCTGTCACCGTCCAAGCTCGCTAGGCCGTGGCAGATGAACCTTAGGAGTAAAGGGTGGGGCCAGTTCTGCGCACTCTGTGCCTCACCTAAAAAATCCATTGCGCAGGCTTGAAGGGTCCACCCACATTGCAAAGCCCTGTAGCGACAGGTGAGGGTCAAAAAAGGCAGGTGATAGGAAGCAGCTGGAAGCCGCAGACCCAACCCTGCATGCAGGCGGTTCAGGATATGGGTCATTAGAGACTTGACCCCGGAGATGACAGTCTCTTGCGGCAGCATCCTGAATGACCAAGCAGTCTTTTCTAGGGACAGCACTGCTTGCTCCACACGGAGAGGGGCCTAGCAAAGGTGGCCTAAACAAAGCTCATCTCCACACCCGGTTGGATAACCGCGGCCAACCGGCATCTTCCATGCGGTCAAACAAAAACAAAGAGATTTCAAAGGCATACACCTGCCTGCAAAGGTGTGCTCGAACTAACACTCGCATGTTGGAACATCAGAACCATGCTTGATACTGGGGATAGTGGACATCCTGAGTGTCGTTCTGCTCTAATTGCCCACGAACTGTCACGGCTCAACATTGACATTGCTGTTCTCAGTGAAGTTCGTCTTCATGAGGAAGGCAGCCTTAAAGAACATGGTGCTGGCTACACACTCTACTGGTCAGGCAAACCCAAAACCGAAAGACACCTTTCAGGAGTTGGCTTCATGATTAAAAACTCCATTGCCTCCAAACTTGAAAATCTGCCGACAGGTCATTCCGATCGCATTATGTCCTTACGCCTCCCTCTACACAACAAGCAACATGTTGTTCTTTTTAGCGTATATGCCCCAACTCTCCAAGCTGACCCAGCGGAAAAAGACAAATTCTACACAGACCTGTGCCGCCTCAGCCAAAATGTTCCTGCAGATGATAAGATCATAATCCTTGGTGACTTCAAAGCCAGAGTAGGTAAGAATTCTGAAGCCTGGAAAGGAGTCCTGGGTAAGCATGGCGTTGGAAACTGCAACGACAACGGACGTCTCCTGCTAGAGTTTTGCGCAGAACGGCAGCTCACCATCACCAACACTGTCTTTCAACAGAAAGACAGCCTGAAGACAACCTGGATGCATCCTCGATCCAAGCACTGGCACCTCATTGACTATATCTTAGTACAACAGAGAAATGTCAGTGATGTCCATCATACTCGAGTGATGCTGAGTGCAGAATGTCAAACAGACCACCGCCCTGTGCGCTGCAAACTTAACCTCCACTTGAAGCCCAAACCTAAGAGAGGCGGCATTCCAAGGAGGAGGCTCCAAGTCAGCAATCTTCAAACAGCCACAGTGAGAGACAGCTTCCAGGGAAACCTTCAAACTAGACTTAAAGATAATCCCATAGATCCCTCTCCTAAAGCGCTTTGGCAACATATTAAAAGTTGCATCCTGCAGTCCTCTGAAGAGTCCCCAGGGTTCTCCTTCAAGAAAAACAAAGACTGGTTTATGAGAACAATCAAGAGATCCAGGAATTGCTGAAGAAGAAGAGAACTGCTCACCAAGCACACCTTGCTCAGCCATCTTGCCATATAAGAAAAGCCGTCTTTCGTCTTGCATGCAGTAAGCTCCAACAGAAACTTCGAGACATCCAGAACAAATGGTGGCTCGACCTAGCAGAAAAGACACAACTATGCACAGATTTGGGTGACCAAAGAGGATTCTATGAGGCCCTGAAAGCAGTGTACGGACCCACACACCAGGTTCAAAGCCCCCTACTCAGTGCAGATGGCCAACTGCTTCTAAGAGATAAAACCTTCATCCTGAACCGATGGTCTGAGCACTTTCAGACTCTCTTCAGTGCCAACCGTGTAGTCCAAGGCTCAGCAATTCAGCACATTACGCAACAACCGGTGAAACATGAATTGGATGCAGCCCCTACTATGGGAGAGATACTCAAGGCCATACAAGAGGTGAAAACTGGCAAGGCAGCTGGGGTTGATGGAATTCCACCTGAAATCTGGAAGCATGGAGGTCAAGCACTCCATGCCAAATTCCATGAGCTTGTTGTGCGTTGCTGGGAACAAGGGGAACTACCACCAGATCTCCATGATGCAGTCATCATCACCCTGTACAAGAAGAAAGCAGAAAAATCAGATTGTTCAAATTACCGAGGTATTACTTTGCTCTCCATTGCTGGTAAAATCCTTGCAAGAATACTTCTGAACAGATTAGTACCCACTATTGCAGAAGATCTTCTACCTGAAAGCCAGTGTGGTTTCAGAGCCAATAGAAGCACCACAGACATGGTGTTTGTTCTCAGACAACTGCAAGAGAAGTGTAGGGAACAGAACAAAGGTCTCTATGTAACCTTTGTTGACCTTACCAAAGCTTTCGACACTGTGAGCAGAAAAGGCCTGTGGCATATCTTGGAACGCTTAGGATGTCCCCCCAAGTTCTTCAAAATGATGATCCTGCTACATGAGGATCAGCGTGGACAAGTCAGATATGGCGATGCACTCTCTGAGCCCTTTCCAATAACCAATGGTGTGAAACAAGGTTGCGTTCTTGCACCAACTCTATTCACAATCTTCTTCAGCATGATGCTCCAAAGAGCCACAGCAGACCTCGATGAAGAAAACGGCATCTACATCTGATATCGTACCGATGGAAGCCTCTTCAACCTAAGGCAACTGAAGGCCCACACCAAGACCCTGAATCACCTTGTCCCTGAGCTGCTTTTTGCTGATGATGCTGCCCTCGTTGCTCACACAGAAGCAGCTCTGCAGCGCTTAACATCCTGCTTTGCAGAGGCTGCTGAGCTTTTTGGGCTGGAAGTCAGCCTGAAGAAGATGGAAGTTCTCTACCAACCTGCACCTCAAGAAGTCTTCCATCATCCTCACATCACCACAGGCAATTCAGAGCTTAAGTCAGTCCAGCAGTTCACCTATCTGGGAAGTATCATTTCCTCAGATGGTAAGATTGACAAAGAGATAGACAACAGGCTAGCAAAGGCATACAGAGCCTTCGGAAAACTCCATAAAAGAGTCTGGTCCAATAAACACATGAAGAAAAGTACAAAGATTAGTGTCTACAGAGCCATTGTACTGTCTACTCTTTTATATGGGTCTGAATCCTGGGTCATCTACCGCCACCACCTGCAGCTTCTCGAACGTTTCCATCAGTGCTGCCTCCGTTCAATCCTAAACATCCACTGGTCTGATTACGTGACCAATGTGTCTGTTCTTGAACAGGCAGGGGTCACCAGTATCGAGGCCATGCTTCTGAGAACGCAGCTGCGCTGGGCAGGGCACGTCTCCAGGATGGAGGATCACCGCCTCCCGAAGATTGTGCTCTATGGTGAACTCGCCACCGGCTGCCGCAAGAGAGGAGCCCCGAAGAAGAGATACGAGGACTCCCTGAAACAACACCTCAGCCTTGGCCATATTGACGGCCACCACTGGTCCACTCTGGCCTCCAGTCAGGATTCATGGAGACACACCATTCACGACGCTGCTGCTTCCTTTGAGAATGCACAGAGAGTCAGTCTTGAGGAGAGAAGACAATGCAGAAAGAACCGTTTCTTGCCAATGTCACCTAGGGAGATGTTTTGTTGTGCCTTTTGTGACCGGACCTGCCTATCCCGTATCGGCCTTTTTAGCCACCAGCACGCTTGCAGCAAGCGTGGGTAGTGCCCTTCCCAAATCTTCATTCGCGAAGCCTAGCCATGATGATGATGATTTTCTTTCATACGGCCAGTGAGAGGTAAATAGCCCTACAAGCGACCTAAGCAGAATGAGACAGTGATTTATGTTTCCTATCATATATTTTTCACCCTTCTGTTGGAAGAATAACGCTGAGCTTGTTTAAGAGTAAAAGATTGATGCCTGTCTTGTTCTCAAAACAGTGTTATAAAAATGGTACCTTCTTACTCAGCAGATTGTGTACTGTGGACCATTGCTGCCTGCATTCAGAACTTAAAAGTTTATTGTTTTTAGCCCTGAAAAACCAACCCTTGTCAGGCAAGTGAGCTGATGTTTCTTTATTGTATCACTAATAAAACTCTGTACTCCTTATCAGTTAACAGGCCAGTCAGTGCACACACCAATTATTAACATGTGTTCTGGATCTCTCCCTTTTTCACATTTAGTGTTGGCATGAGTGGAATTTCTCCTTGTGTAAGAGGCCAATAATGTTTGCACAACAATCCATTGTAAATGAAGAACCTTACTTTGTCTTCAGAGCATGGTTGACTTTGCAGCGGAAGAGAAATGACAGTTAAATAGCAGAAATCTAAAAAAAAACCAAACAAAAAACTAAACAGAAAAAAAACAAAAACAAACAAACAAAAAAACCCAACCAAAATTACAACTTCCACTGAAGCCCATAGGAATTCAATTGGAAAAGAAGAGAGCAAAGAGCTCAGGATTTGGTCCTTGAGAAAGTCTATAGATATTAAGCATCTCTTAAAACTTTACTGAGTGGACTATCAAATACAGATTTCTTAGTGGAAGTTGTCTTTTCAAAAGGGCAAACATGTGAGGCAATCCCTCAGCACTGAGTGTGAACTTGTTTGCTTAGATATGGATTAGCTTTTTAGAGCAAGAAAACCAGGAAAATATTAGAACACCATTGATTATTGCTGAAGCCGATAGTCAGATTCAGAGCTTCTCCCCTTTTTCCCTCACACACTTCCTCAGACAGAAATCACAGATGGTGAGCAAAGTGATTTAGGAGCCATCATCTTTCCCACACCAGCTTAGAGATTGTGTCCTGCTGAAACTGGAGGTAACAAATAACAGTGCATGCCTCTAATCTAGTTGCTTGTTGAGGTCTTCATATACAGAGCCTCTCTTTTAAGGAAAATATAAACCTTCCATCTGTTTTGGTGACAAATATTATAACTGGTTTTATGATCTTCTTTAATGACGACTGTTCCAATTACACCAATCGATATGGTCCCTTTACTGTTATTTCCCATTTCCACCCTGTTGCCTATGGTAATCAGCATGAGTAAGGAAATACTCCTCAGTGCATGACAGCTTGTCCATGCCTACTAGATCATTTGACAGAATTTCAAGTCCCAGTACCAGAGAGATAATGAATTCAAAAGTTGTAGGAAAGGGTTAATACACTGGAGTTGCCAGGATCTTTGGGAAATCTGAGTAAAGTCCTTTGTGGTTTTTGAGTTTCGAAGAGGATCAGACACCTACTGCTACTACAGTTTGGCCAGGACCAGCAGGAGTGAATCAACGTTTCTGTACTTGTCCAAACTTGTATCAAGGTCAGTTAAAAAAGGGGAAAACTTCTTGCCTCCAAACTTAATTACTTGTCCCCCAAACACTTCCATCCATTATGAAGAGACAGACAGAAAATTCGAAGGAGCAAAGCTCTTAGAGGGACTGACTGGCACCGTGACGTGTTTACACTGCTTGCAGGGTGAAATTACTTAGGTGTTGTGACCTCTCAAGATACACTTATCACAGTCTGAAGTGAGCCTTAAAGAGCACAGAAGCCTCTGCCGGACCCCCTCCACAGCATACCATGAAATTCATGTGGATGTGATCCCCACAGCTGCAAATCCGCCTTTCCTTTCCATTACACATTCTATTAGTTTGCCGTGCTTCCCCTTCAGCATACATCAGCACAGCTCTTTATTTTAGCATTATTAATTTTTGACATGAAGTCTCACTAAACATGGTAAATACAGAAAGTAATTGATATGTTAAACAGGGGAAGCATAATGAGCCTCATGTACAAACGCTGCTGCAGAGCCGGACTTAAACAGAATACACAATTGTGCTGCCAATTTCAGCAGGAACTTCTTCACCAAGTCCCTGTGGTTCACAGGCAGTGCCTCGACCCCTCCTGTACTTATGATACATCCAGCCACAGTTTAATGGCTGAAATGACTTTGAAGCTTTCCCAGTGGAACCAATTTTCACCCTCTGTGAATATAAGCTCCAGCCTTTCAGCAAAGAGTTTAGTTTGGTGATAAGTTAACATGTGAGGCCAGCCTAAGAATAAATTTTTACTGTTGCCCTGATGGTAGGGCTTTCACATTGTAACTCATGGTGACGACATATGGCTTTTTGGGAGCAACACACTCTCCAGACTATCAGTGACTGATGGGATATTTTGTCGGCGAGGAGCGATGTTCCTTGTAACCAGTGAGGCTGCTGCTGGCCTGTCAGCACTGATGGCAGATCTTTGCTAAGAGGAGCATTAAGTCACAGTCCAGCTCAGTCCAGGCTTGCAGGGATAATGGGTTAATTGTGATATACAAGACAAGAGTTTTAAGGGTACAGATGAGAAATTCTTCTCTAAATTTGGTGAGAAGTCAGTGAAAGAGGGAGGTATATTAGACAGGATGAGAAAAAGAATAGTTAGAAAAAAAATATCCCAACAACTTTTATATAAGCTTCAAAATACTACCAACCCCAGCTTGTCTCCTTCTCTTCATTTTAGCCTTTATAAAGACTCTAGATTGCTAGTTTTGCCTTGGAAATAATACAGACTAAGTACAGTTATTCCAGCTGTTATAGTTTCAAATCCAGTAATTTTTGTCCAGAACCTAGGCTGAAAGACCAGATCAAAATTACTGTATAATCCAGAATCAACAAAACACATATATGCTGGTTGAGAAGCCATTTTCCTGCCAGTTCTTTGCCTTTTCTCTTACTGGAAATTCACAAATAAAAGAGAGATACACTCGGCAGCAGGATAGGGCCGTAATATTTGACCAAGAACAGAGCTGACATGCATCAGCAAAACGCCCACAGACAGTAGATTCAGGAACCTGACCTGTGTGCTGCTTTACCCATGGTACTGCATAAATAATTAATTGTACCTGCCAATATAACATAAAACACCAGGTAGTTCTTTGCTTTTTGTTTTTTACAACAATCCTTGATCTTTTCTCATGTTAGCTGTCGTAGAAGAAGAAACTGGAAGAAAGAGAGCAGACCCTTGTTACTTGTGTAATAGCCTACCTGCTTTCTCAGGTTATTTTTGAAGAGGGGCTGTTGACAGGCTATAAAATCTCTCCACAGTGCCTGGCAGAAGAGAATCAGAAGAAAAAAACAGTATCTACCTTAATCTGAGTTTGGTGCTTGAACCAAAGGAGCACACAGATATAATTTTTGTTTGGGACATTTAAAATAAGACACTATGATGTCTCATAAAATAGGTACTAGGGAACAAGCAAGACCTCATAGTAGGATAGATTTAATGGCACAACAGTTTCTTTCAATTTGGTTTTATGTTCTGGATTTCAGAAGAACCCTGAAAACAGTCTGGAGACAAAAATTTCCTTTTTATTTTTAACACCTTTGGTCCATGGTATAAGACTGGCAGCTGAGACCTGAAACACACATTATGCAACTCAGCAAGTGCATAAATAAAAAGGACAAGCTAGTGCTAGGATCTTCTCTGAGGGAACATCAGAGGTAAGTTTCAAGTGCTGACAAGAAATACCAAATTCAGCTGAGGTGCCCATGCACAGTTTCAGGCAAGCAGCCAGCAAATGTGTCCCTTTTTCTTTGTTTCTCCTTCTAGGGATTATAGTATTACTATTTTGATTTAACATATGTTCTCTGAAGGGGGATGGAAGCCTTGCCCCATGTAGCTTGCATAGCTCTGTTAAAGAGACCATAAAACTCACCAAAAAATGAATTACAAAACCCAGCACAGTGAATTCAAGACTAAGTCCCAGAACCTACATGAACAGCATTCCTTAATGATGCAGAAGCTGGACAATAGCATATGATCTCATAAGGGATATGGTTTCAACCTGGACCTGATAAACCTAAGTACATAAACTCACACCTGCTCTTTCCAAGTGCAAACACCTGGCTTTGCTTTATAGAAGGAGTCAAAAGCCTGCATGCTATTTTTCAACAGCCTTTTGTAAGTGCAAGGATTGGAATCTGTGCCTGCAAATTGCATTCTTGAACTACTCCTACAGATACCTTAACAGCCACCATTCTTCTGGCTATGGTGTATTCAGTACTTCACTAAATGCTGAATGCATTCACTTTAGGAAAATCAGAGAAGTCATCTTCGATCACAGCCAAAAATTCCCGAGTCTGAAATCCCAAGTCTGAAACTTTGCTCCTGATAGTTTTGTCACACCTTTTCCTCACATCAAATAAGGAGTACATTTACATACCAGATTACTGAGCGCTGGTTAGATGATACTGCAGAAGCATTTTCCAGCTCTTGTTCTAAAGCAGAAATCTTTATCTATGACCAAATCTGGGCTCGGACATCACTATATCTTTTAGACCCTTTCCTGAGTTTTCTGAATGTTGATACCAGCCCAAATGCCCAAAATCTAAGGAGACAACTTGAACATTTTTGAATTTTATATTCAAATGGACATTCTTCAAATTGGGCAGTTTGGTTCATGGGCTCAGAAAGATAAAGAATGAAGACATGAAGCTGAAGATTAGGGTGTGTGTTTAGACTTATCATGAATTTGCAACGTATGACCAAGAAAAACAATGGTACTAGCAATGGTGGCTCCCACATGACATAACTACTTCATCTGCAGGGCAACCTGCAAAAGTAACAGCAGAAAATACTCTCAGCTTTTCTGAAGTGGCTTAGCTCCTTTTTAGATGCCATCAAAAGCAACTAAAACAAAGCTTTCAGAGTTGGCTGTGCAGTACCCTCCACACACAGCTTGAATCACCCAGCTCTTGGTAATGGTCTGCCACAGAAACCCTAATCAAGTGTGCATGTGTGTTTTATTGTCACAAGATGACAGTTCCCAAGTGAAAAGACACTTCAGTTCTGATAAAACTTTCTTTCTATTGTCTGAGTTTTATTTGTTTTCTGGCAAACCCCAGCACTGCCTCTGCTTTCCATGCAGGCAAACATTTCCCAAGCTTGTGCAGGGAGGCCAACCAAAGTCTTTGGAGGCTTCTCAATAGTATTGCCTGAAGCAAATGCTACAGCTCAATAGCAATTTAATATTGTAATCAGGGAGCAAACTGTGCAGTTTTGGCACATTGTGATAATTATTAACTACATGTATTAGTGTTGTGATTCTCATAACTAATATTTACAAAAGGTTCCCTGTGTGGGGAAGACCTTGACTAGACATGAGCAGTTGAGCTATTCCTGAGTGATAGTCAGTGGGCCTTTAAGACTCTGCTCATGTTCGCTGTTTAAAGATAAAACATCAATACTTATAAATTGTACTTCAAAAGACCTATTTCATGAATAATAAATTCTCAGGGTATAAAACCATACCAATTGCCAGAAAATTTTTTGAATTTATGGGGAAGATTTTCTGTGAAAAAAAATTATCAAGAAGATAAGATTAAAAAAGCACATCTCAAATTCTCTAACATAATATAAAGGAGATTGGATTTAAACATTAAATCATTCTTACTCTTTGGACTTCTGTTTTATGCCACAGCATGTCTCTTTCTCCTGCTTTCCCATTCCTATTAGAATTAATGACCTTATGAACCCCAGTTCAGAACTGACAGACAAGGCCAGAGATAAACAACAGCAAAATGTACTCAAAACCCAAAATATGTAATTCTCCAATTAAATTTCTGTATGCTGTTATTATGTCTTGGCTGACTCAAGGTTGAAACAAAGTTGCATTTGCCTTTGTGTCTTATGCAGCTCTTGTTGGTCTAGTTCTTCACCTGGCTGGTAAGAAGTGAAGGTGTTTGGAGGAACACATTAGTATAAAAAAATATGACTCAAGCAGTATTCTTTACTAACTTTGAACACTGTAGCATTTCTATTCAGTATACATATTTGTATTTCTTGCAGTAATGAATTGTGTGCTTTTCCAAATACGTGAGGACAGAAAGAAACATTCTTGACATGGTGTCTCTTCTAGTCTGTGAGCTGTACCACATTAGTGATGTGAATATATGCACAAGAAAAAAAAAGCCATTTATTTTCTAATAGCATTGTAGTTGGGAGAAAGGTTTTCTCATGCAACTTAACCTCTGTGTAGTTTCTTTAAGGAAAGTTTATCCATATTTCACACAATTTTTTGGGCAGTATTCAAAGTACCTTTTAAATTATGTATGCTTTTGGCTAGTATGCCAAATTTGTAGTCTAAGAGATAAGACTTCCCTACAAAGAAGTCATGATTTGACACTGTTTATTTTGCTGCATAATCACATTAGATAGGGCAATGTCATAAAGATGACATGAAACTACTGCATGTAAACAATATATTGCCATTCCTTTACCAATTGTTTAAACAAATTAGCAAGTAAAATATCCTCTTAGCTTCAAGTAGTTCCTATGTCACAGCAGCCAGACATTAACATGTATGTCTTAGAATTCAGACCGATACTGAGTGTTGTATTAGTGTGGAAGACAAAGGTGGTTCTTTCCATGTGTTTGCAATATACTTACCAGCCAGGAGATGACTGACGGATACTGGCAGGTAGTAAAAGTAGTGTTGGATAATATGGTCAGTAGTGATTGCAAAGCACTAGGACATATCAAAAAAGAAATTACAGAGGCAGAAGGAAAGGCAGAAAGAGACAGAGAAGCCACAGAAAAATAAGATTTCCAGAAAAAGTTAGAGGAATGATGTCTGAAGTTGTTTACAGGTTAAGGAGGACAAAGTTGGCTATGAAGAGATCAATGAAGATTTCATCTGACTGCAAGGCACTGGACACAGATTGAGGGAAGTCTTCTGGGCAGTGAAGGAGGAAAAACACTGGAGAATAACATGTCCAATGTGTGTAGGAACAGGGTAGTAGGTGTTGTGGCAACTGGGGTCAGTTATACAAGTTTATGAAGTACATAATTTAGTACTAGTGTATATATGGTATTGAAGATCTTGGTAATGTTTGCCATGTAAATTTTGCCCATATAAAAGGTCAACACAATCTAAAAAAATTCTGTTCAAGAAGCAGTAAAATTATATGCTTTATGTCTCTTTTTATATTTTATAAAATATATACATGAAAAAATACATTTAAAGATAATCAGCTAGTGTATGCTTTTATATTTATAAACACAACTCATTAAAGTCTAAACTACAAAACACAATATTCATATTTATTGCTTACCAATTTACAGTTTTATCTGTTTCATTCAGAGTAGGTATTTTAAGATTAATAAATCAGCCACTCTAAATTCCATTATTCTCACATGTTACTGCTTGGGTATGTAGTGTAATAGTTTTTATAAATTCCTTTAATTAAAGCAATTATGTCAAAGATAAGATACAGTAAGCAAATTAATACTTTAAGTAAACATTTGTGCTTGTTTTCAGAATTAGTAGAAACAGGAATTTGTCTAGTTAGGGTTCTTCACTTGTTCTGAGTGCTATAATAAAGAAGGGGAAAGGGAAGTGTATGCCTACCTTTAAGTATGTGCTTAGCCTTTCTAACCTGCTGTGAAAGCAGCAAGTTAAGGGGACTAAGTACATACCTAAAGGAAAGCATGTGCTTGACTGCCTTGCTGATCTGAGCCTAGAGACAGGAGAATGATGAGGCTTCTGTAAAGGCTGTTGGCACACTCACCATATCAGCTTGGGGATAATGAATAATTTTTTTCACAAGCAACTTAACGATAGAAGAGACCAAGGATTCAGTTATGCAACAAATTGGCTTTGGCAGAAAACCCACTTAAAACTCTTTTTTCTCTCTGAAGTGGAGACTTAATTCTAGCAAACCAGTTCAAAGCACGGCAGTGGTACCATTATGACTGCAGAGATGATGAATTTTGGCCTAAGAACAAATGTTTTTCCATGTGCAAGAAGTTATTAAGTCAGGATTATGGTCAAAGCTGTGGACTTGGAGCCTGTATACCTTTAAAACGTATTTTGGGTCCAGATGCAAAAAAAGAGAGCAAGTACCTAGTACTGTCCTTCCTCTACCTGCAGGTGCCCAGGTCTGGACTTGTGATCCTGAAATTCCTGGCTACCTCTGAAGGCACTGAAGATGTTGATAGCAACATGCACCTTATAGTGGATTTTTAAAGTTCAGGTTCTCTGTATGGCCAGAAACACCTTTATCAACCTTGCCAGCATTTGGCTTCTGTCTCAGTCCAATCTTTTTTGAGATCCACAAATGAAGCGTTTTCTCAGTCTCCAGGCAGAATGCTGCTGTAGATACCTGCGATGACAATGAGAAGGAAGGGGAGGAAAGGGGGAATCAACTCGACTGTCCTTTCATCTAATAGTTCAGTGATTAAAAACTGCACAGTATATAAAAGAATTTGGGTAAAGTACTGAATAGTTAGCATAAGCTGTTCCCATCACTTCCTTTGTACATATTGTAGCTTCATACTCTATGATAAAAAGTAAATAGTCTAAATTCCACATTATATCACATCAGGCTACCTAATGAGGTAAAACCCAACTGAATAAACAACAACCAAAAAAACATTATAACAGGAGAACCTTCAGGAGATCATTAGAATATTGAAATGCTGTGAGCTTCTTGAAATCTTGAACATTTACCATAGCAAGTCCCCAAATGTTCCCATTTCTCCACAAATGTTGAGAAAGAAAGTCTGAATACTCTTGCCTCTCATAAGAAATTACTCACCCCAGGCAAATAGATGACTAGGGCTTTGCAAAGCTGGGATACACTCTGTTGTTATGAAACTGTGTATATACAAAAAACAGTCTGCCTATTAATATTTATAGCTTAGAACAGTTAAGGAAACACTAAAGCTCCATAACTTTTTACAATAAAATATCAAGCTTGTTAAATATACATATTCCTACCTAAATAGATTGTATTTTTGGCTGAGGGAAGGGTCAGAGGCAGTGTCTCTGAATAAACAGCTCTCAGACCAATTACCCACTGCTGCTTCTACTGCTGCTGCCTCCAGCTCTGTTTGGGTTTATTTTTTGCCTGCTAAGGCCAGCTGCTTCCTCGATGGTTGGATCCTTTGCCACGGCCTGAGCTGCCTCAGGGATGTTGAGGGACCACCTCCACTGGGACCAGCCAGGTTCTCTCAGCTGCATGCATGCATGTGGTTTATCTGCCTGACGGGCCTGGGCAGTAAGACAGAGCTACTCTTCTTTTCTCACTGTCTTATCTTTCCCTCACTCCCCAGCAACAGTGACCTGTATCACCTTGCCTGAATGCATCAGCTTTGCTATCATGGGGACCTGGTGCAGGCAGTTGTAATCAGGCGTTCTTCCCAGCTCCTGATGTTTTTATCAGTGCTTACCCTCCTGGTCGTTCCTGTGACTGTCAATAGCAGAACATCCAGAGGCAAGGCACTGTGGCTCCTCACATCTAGGCTTTCATGGGGGTATGCCTGAACACCGGCTATGCCCAGCTCTTGAGTAGTGTGCAAGGTAAGGGGGCATATGCAGCGCACAGAAGCCTTGAAATTATAGAATCACTTAGGCTGGAAAAGCCCTCTAAGATTGAGTCCAACCATTAACCCAGCACTGCCAACTCCACCACTAAATCATATCCCTGAGTGCTACAGTTACATGTCTTTTAAACACCTCCAGGGGCGGTGACTCAACCACTTTCCTTTGCAGACTGTTCCAATACTTGACAATCCTTTTGAAGAAATTTTTAGAAATATCCAAACTAAACTTTCCCTGGCACAACATGAGGCCATTTCCTCTTGTCCTACTGCTACCTTCTCCAGAGAGGAGACAGACACTTTGCTACACCCTCCTTTCAGGCAGCTGTAGAGAGCAATAAGGTCTCCCGTGAGCCTCCTTTTCTCCAAGCTAAACAACCCCAGTTCCCTCAGCCACTTCACACAAGACTTGTTCTCTTTGTCCACTAATACTCCTAACTCCCTGGTCAAGGGAGCTGCTGGTCAAGGTCAGTGCCTTGTCATGTTTTCAGTAGGGTTCCTGTGAGGCTGCCTCAAACCAGTGCTCTGTGACAAGTCCCTTCCCCTTGAGCTCACCTCTCCTGAGGAAAAGATTTTGAAAATGCTGTCATTAGCTGAGGACTTCTAGTCACATCTCCTCAGTAAGGCCTTTATCTAGCATGAGACTGACCTGAGAAACATTTCACATGTCTCAATGAACATCTGAGATCATCACTTAGTGATACAAGGATCACAGAAAATGGTGGGAAACAGACAATTTGGGAAATTCCAGGAAGCAACCTGTAGTGGACTAGAAAGGACACACTGGGACTGGCCACAGGCTTTCTGTGATGTAAATTGTCAGAGTCCTGCCTGCCATGTGCAACATGGGCAACCAGCACTCAGAAGAAATGTTAAACATTTTCTCCCTGCTCTGAAAAATGCAAAAATCAGAAACTGTTAAAATCAGAAGTGTTCATAAAGCAAGAACTTTATTGAATTATCACTATTCAAAGGGCTTTTGGAAAGAAAGTGTAATGAATGTCAAACCATTCCAGTTGATTGTAGTGCCAGTAAATTAGGGCTACTGAAGTTTAGTGAAAACTGAAGTAAATCTGTATGTTTTGAAAAACATCAGACTAAAATTCTCAGCTTTATCCATATTGAGTTACTCTTGGAATAGAATTTTATGCAAATTTTTAAGATCTGAGTATAAGACAAGAAAATATCTCAAAATGTCTAACCTTGAAACAGTAGAAAGTCTGTTTTCTGAATAGCCATATATGTGACACAGGAATATCACAACACACTTTCCACAGTTTAACTCACTTATGAAGGTTTCTTTTAACAAAGTTTTTCAAACTAAATATCGCCAGAATTAACATAAGGAAAACTGTAGCATCCTTCCCCACCTCTCAGAGCAACAACAACAAAATCATTTTGAACAAGCTGGACTTTCAAACTGTATTTTGCACTTACAAAAACTGTATTTCCTTACAAAAAATCCTTGCAGTGGATCCAGTGTGGTGCAGGTTGATGAAACACTTCTTGGCATGTTGAAAAGTCTCCTTAAAACTAAGAAGTTGGGAAAGGGGAGGATAATATTGCCTCTGATGATTTCTGAGTCTGAACTCAGCCTGCTGCAAGGCCAGAACTTACTGTCTCCTTTCTTCTCCTGGTGGGAAGCTTCCCTTCCTTCAATATGTTGGAGGACCTGCAAGGCCAGCTCACTGTTCACAGGAGCATGGTGCACCTTTTCTGTTCAAGATGTAGTGGGTGATAGAACAAGAAAGACTTTTTGATATCCCCCAACATGCATTTTCAGTTGCCCACAAGTCAGCCAAACTTGAAGATTAAAGAATGCCTTTTTCCACCCCCACTTATCAAGAGACAAATTCAAGGTTTTGCACACTTGCACAAACCACATATTGACAAAAGACCTGGCTTGCAAACTCGGGACATTTTACAGCAATGCTCCAGACCTGTGTCAAAATATTCTGCCACTAATTCAGGAAAGGCACTAGTTAATTTTGATTTCTCAGTGCTGTCTTCAGTTCTGTTGTCATAATTAGAAAGTCAACATTTACCCACATCTATCATGAGACCTAGGAAAACTATTAGTTGCAAACAGCTGATTTGTTGAGTTTAGCTCTCTTTCCTAATTGCGGTTGATCAACAATCACATTTTAATTTCTATTAATTTTATTCTCTGTATAAATTCTTCCGTGACTTGTTAATCTGAATATATTTCAGCCTATGTATTGCTTACAGACTAGATGGTGTATCACAGTTTTTGTGAGTTTTAATTCACTATTCAGTTTGTACGTGAAGGATCATTTGAATCCCAATCTATTGTTTCTGGTCTCTAGGTGAATAGTCTTCAAAAATATAAAGGGATTTTGAGATTGCTTCGGCAGACAGGTTGGAAGCTTTGGAAACAAAATTCACAGGAGTATTTTTTCACTGTCTTTTTAATATAAATTTATGAACAAACGTTTCTCCTATATATGTGCATGCAAAAAGACCTGATGAACTCCTATGGAAAACAAGAGAGATATTCTCACTCAAATCAAAGAGAAATCTGCAAAGTTCACTCTTGATAAAATGAAAGAAATAATTGTCCAGTTAAATGAGTGGAGGATGTTGGTTAATTTTTGTCTTTCTTAGATTCTTAAAACTGATCCTCTGAGAGATTGCCCTCCTTTTCCATCTTTCACCATTATTGTCCACCCACCTGTTGGCATCTCACTGGTCTCAGAGACACCTCAATAATTTTTTATATTCTTCCTAATTGACAGTCTGAGAGAAGACTGAGATGCCTCTCTCAAAAAGAGAGAGGCATCACAGTAAGTACAGCTCACCAGACATTCAATGGTGCTTGCATGCAGAGGGGACACAATGGATGCCCATCAGCCTAAGGTGTGCCAGGCTTGCCTGCACTGGCATCTATAGCTTCTGATGGTGAAGTCTGTGCATTTTTTTAGGTGGTGGTGTGGACTGGCTGCTGGCATTGAGTGTGTTCATACTCAGCTGTGTAATGGTTCCCTTGCTGACTGCCAAGGCCTTCAGGGAAAGACACCCTCTCCCCCAGGCACCTCATTGATGTCCAGCCATTGCCATACACTGGGAAACTTGAAAACATTACCAGAAACATTATTTTGGAAATGGGTTATTTATATGTATGTATCACAGAACCACAGCATCGCAGAATGGGACAGGTTGGAAAGGACCACAGTGGGTCATCTAGTCCAGCCTCCCTGCTTTAGCAGGGTCATCCCAGAGCACATGGCACAGGATTGCATGCAGATGGTTCTGGAATATCTCCAGTAAAGGAGACTCCACAACCTCTATGGGCAATCTGTTCCAGTATGCAATCATTTGCACAGCAAAGAAGCTCTTCCTCATGTTCAGGTGGAACTTCCTCTGCATCACAGAATCACAGAATCATCAAGGTTGGTAAAGACCTTCAAGATCATCGAGACCAACCACAACCATAATCGCCCTACCAGTTTCTGTCCATTGCCTTGTGGCGTAGTGGTTGGCACCACTGAGAAGAGCCTGGATCCATCTCCTCATCATCCCCTCTTTAGATATTTATACACATTAATGAGGTCGCCTCTTAGTTGCCTCTTTTCGAAGCTGAACAGGCCCTGCTCCCTCAGCCTTCCCTCATAAGAGAGATGCTCCAGTCCCTTAATCATCTTTGTTTTACTCTACTGGACCAGAGCACTTCGGGAGCTCCATGTCTCTCTTGCACTGAGGAGCCCAGAACTGGACGCAGCACTCCAGAGGTGGCCTCGCCAGGGCTGAGCAGAGGGGCAGGATCACTTCCCTCTACCTGCTGGCAATGCTCTTCCTAATGCACCCCAGGATACCATTGGCCTTCTTGGCCACAAGGGCACAGTGCTGGCTCATGGACAGCTTGTTGTCCTCCGGGATCCGCAGGTCCTTCTCCACAGGTACATGCAGATAGACCTGCAGGAGGCAGCGCTGCGTGTCGGGTTTGTAACCTGGCGGATCAGTGACAGCAGCACCTGCCAGGACCGGGGGACACAAACACGCGGAGCCATCAAGAACCTCCGCGCACCCGGTGCGTCCTCCGCGACAGGAGCCCCAGCACGGGGCCCGGGCTGGGCCAGCGGCAACAGTGCCGGGGCCGATGCCGATGTCATTGCAGGGGCGGATGCCGGAGCCGGGCCCGGGGCCGGGGCAGGGAACCGGGGCCGATGCCGGGGCCGATGCCGATGCCGATGCCGGGGCCGCCGGGCGGCCCCACGCCGGGAGCCGGGGTCGTTGCCATGGTGACACTGGCAGAGTCGAGCCACGGTGTGGGAGCGCGGCCCTGCGAGAGATCGTATCGATTAAACGAGCCTTTCATATTTTAAATTATTATTATTATTTTATTTTAATCAATTATTTTTTTCCCAGGGCGGAGGGGGAGCGGGGCGGGCACGGGAAGCGGCGCTGAGTGCGGAGGGCGCCGTGGCCGGGCGCGATGATCGCCGGGCGTTTGCGGTGTTCCCCCGGGCGAGTCCCGCCCCGCACCTCGCCGCCCACACAGCACGTCCCCGGGTGCCGAGCGTGCCGTCCTGGCGCAGGCTGCGAGCAGCGCCGGAGGCAGAGCCGCCTTGGGTCTATGATGTTCAGGGACAGCACTCGCCAGCGGGGCAGCGCTCCAGCCCTGCCTGCCATCTCTCCTGAAATCAGTCAGCCTGTGGACACCTCCGGTCGGCCCGCGGGGATGCCTTGGATGGCGAATAAGGACCTGCCCGCTGGAGGAGCGTGCCCTGTAATAGTTATTATGCTCAGCCTGGCCTTAGCGTTGCGATGCAGTGATACCCCGTAGTAACAGGACACCCCTCGCTGCCAAGCCCATGAGCCGCGCGGGTTGTGATCCCCGTGTGCCCCTCTCGCCTCCCCCTCCCGGGACAGTGGCACTATGCGGTGTGCCATTCTGCCGGCGGATCTCTTACTGAAGGAATTCATGCATCTTGCATCTTGAAGATGCATTATTAATGCCTGGACAAATCACATCAGGTGGAGCTCAGCAAGTCCCTGGCACTGCAAAAAGGAACAAAGGCTGGATCTACAAGAGAGAGAAGGATGAGACAAATTATAACAGCTGGGAGTTTCTTGTCAGTAAGATGGCATAAAAACAGAAATGCTAAAATTGTTTGCACATAAGGCGAGTTTATATTTTTATTGAGAAGGAAATTACACACTGCACTGTGAAGGAGACACTTTATTTGTATCCTAATAAACATCACATTGTTGGGTATCTTTCGAAATCGTGGCAAACTGGGCCAGCTTGCTGGCATCCAAATTACTTCCATGCTCAGTTTTATTTAGTATCTGGAAAGGATTATAAAGACTGGATTTGCAAGCAGAGGGCCCAGTCCACTTCTCATCTCCTTGAAGTCAATGGCAAAACTCCCATTCATTCCAGCAGTAACAGAATCAGTCCAGAGTTTGTAGCAATCTTCCAAAGGGAAGAAGGCAATGCTGCCTGCAACAGCACATGGGAAGGCTCAGCCCCCAGCCTCCTGGGCAGAAAGCAGAAGTTCTTCATCTTTCTATCTCTTGATAAGAAGATCTAATTTGTGCAGCACAGGTTTTGATGCCAGCTAGTGTTTTTCTCCCCATGGTGTGAGTAGTTATCCAAAATCTGGGCCTTGCTGCTTTTGTTGCATTAGGAATGGAAGAGCATGGAAGAAGCCAGGATTTCTTGGGGAAGGGCCCTGTTTATGTTCAGAGGATGCTATCACAGTAAAGTGCTATTACAGCAAGACAGGAGCAAGCAATGTAGTTTCTTATTTGTAAGTGTAAGTCTCAGCCAGGAAGAATTGTATTTTTGTTTCATCTCCAACAATGAAACATTGCACTCCTGCAGCTTGCTTTTGAATGTCCTCTCTTTTCTCATTATTTTTCACTCTCTCACACATCCACCTACAACATGCAAACCCCCAGCTGTTTCACTCATAATCTTTACCCTGGAGAACTGCTGGATCTGTTCTCTTCTCCTGCCCTTTTTGCTCTTGCCTTGTCAAGCTCAGCCATGCTCAGGGCAGTGACTTCTATTGGGGTTTTTCTGCTGCGAAATTAAAGGGCACTTAATTGTTCTTTCATTTAGTCTTAAAAACATTCATTCAAACTTCTGACTTTCACCCCAGCGTGTTTTGTGATTATAATTTCAGCACCTCAGTACTTTATTTTTTACTTCATAATGACCAACTGGAAAGTCGTATTTTCTCTCATATAAGCCTCTAAAGGCACACTGGTAATTTGTGTTTAGGTGACAAAAAAACCCAATCGTCTTTCAGACATTTACCAACTTGCTACTTTTCTCTTCCTCCAATATATGATTCTATAGGATTTCTATAAAAACAAATTATCTAAATTTAAAAAATAAAAAGTTACCAAAATGCTTAAAAAGCATTTGAAGTAATTCTTTTATCACTATAACAGTATGAAATGCATTTCCACTAGTCACTGAAAACAGATCTAGCCTTTGGTGTGAAGTGGAGAGAGGAGAATATTTGTTAGGGATCCACATGAAATGGTTGGAGGTTATTGAGATACGTCTAGCCATCACTACAGTGATGATCACTGTCTTGGTGCAAGAAATAGGACCCAGTGAGGAGAGGCAAAAAAAGGAGAAAGGACAAAGTAGGCAGTTTTCACTATAGCAAAAAGTACAAAATGTGTCTCTCTTATTTATTAATGTCTTGGCAAGCTGACACTTGTAACCTGGTTTTGCCAGAACCAGTCAAGGAGTGAAGGCCATAACAGAGGGGCATTGGTGTGAGGCTTATGTACAGGCAGGAATGTAGTGAGCATACGGTGGGGTTATGGATTACCTGCACCTAGCCAGGAGATGAATCTGTGAATAGGGAGAACACCTGCTCAGTGCTCATAGAAAACTAAAAGTGTTAGTACATGAAAGTAAAGGACTCGAGAATAAGACTTAAAATATTTAGGATACTTTCATGTAAAGGGATGAGTCATCATGGCACACAGCACACAGTGTTCAGGATTAATCAAGCACTGCTGAGAAAAGTTAGTTATCGGGAAACAAAGATCAGGATCAGCACATCAAAAAGCACTGAAAGCATAGGGAGGTTTTGTGCAAAGAGAATCTGAAAAGATGATGTTGTTTAGATGTGACAACTTTTAAGAAAGGTGTCTTTAGTCACCATTCCTTGTGACTGAGGAATGCCAGGCACTTACTGAGGTTAAAGAGAGAAATCTTCACCTGAAGACCATGCACAAAGACATGTGCCATTTGCTCTGGTTCTTAAGGCCCAGATATAGTTAAATCATTCTAATCAATACCACTTTTTTCCTCCAGTAAAAATCCAGTTTGATTAGACCCAAAGTGCATCTTCTGCTCATTGACTAAATTCTGAAAAGAGGATTTTATTTTATTAAATTGCAGACTAATGATTTCTAGCACATTAAAAAGGGGCATTTTTCCAAAGCTCCTTCTGTGTAATCTGTCTGTTAAATAAGAGTCTTCCTGATATCCTAAAGGAAATGGCATTCTATTTAAACATGTTACCTGCTGATCTACTAGAGAAGCAGGCCAGAAGTTTTTTTCTGTTTGGTTTGTGTATGCATGTGTATGTGGTTGTTTCATGGCTCCTGGGTAATGTTATCCATATTTTTCTGTTTGGAGAATCATTTTTCCCTACGCACTCACCAACCAACATGAAACCACCTAATTATATTTTCATAATCATGATTAAAAACCATCTAAATTATCCTGCTTGATGTACTCAAAGAGTTTGTTGATTGCTTTTTGATGTGTATTAGAGCTTTTTGCAGAGCCACATCAAATGGTTTGCTCCACAATGAAATAAAAAAATCTTGTAATATACATATGCGCATCCTTAAAAAAATATATATAATTTATATTGTGCTAATTAAGCTCTACATCAAAACCAAGCCTATCACCATGAAATAATTGCGTAAAAGCTACTCACCTATTACAAGAACATTAATTTCCACTTTACTTTTTTTTTTCCAAATATCGATTTTATCTTATACAAGGCAATTCAGCATTTCAAAGCCTCAGAGTCTCAGAGTGTTTTTCCACCTCCATGGAGACCTTAAAACTTGAATACAAAATCAACTTTTAGAATAGAAAACTCAAGTAAATAATATTTTCATGCAGAACAGGCGCCTTCTGCATAATGGATCACAAACATTTTAATTTTTTCCTATGTTGTTTTCACATCTTAAATACACCACACCAAATCTGGACAAAAGTTCTGTCTGCTGCAGCAAAGGGGTTGATAAGAGAAGGGGAAAAGGGAGTTTGCAGAAATTTACACGTGATCCTGGGTTTGAGACAAATCCATGGTCCATTTTACCAGGAGATCATCTTGATGTTCAGATGCAGGTTTGGTGCTGATCTGGTTAATCTTGAAGACCGTATTGATGGGGCTTTGAGCAACCTGGTCTAGTGGAAGGTGTCCCTGCCCAGGACAGGGGAGTTGGAACTACATTATCTTCAAGATACCTTCTAATCCAAACCATTCTGGGACTTTATGACTTCCATTAAGTCAGTCCATGAGCACATTGGAATTAAGGCTTTCTTCATGATTTTCCATCTCCAATTACAAAGTCATCATTCATTAAATAATAAAAATAAAATAGGAAAACAAATAATTCAAACTCTGCCTACTTGATATCAAATCTGTTGTCATATCAAATATTCATGTGAAATTAATCTCTAGGTGTGTCTGTATGAATGGAGTGCAAGTGCAAATATTGATGCTTTGCCACAACTTAACATCCAGTGCTCAAAGGCAATAGCACAGAGGATGATCACACATGCAAAAGTGTCTTCCTCTACTGTCGCCTTCCATAGCTGTGTGGATGTGTGTGTGTGGAGACTGTATCTTCTCTCTTGAAAATCTGTAATATGCTGCCACTTAATCTGTGGTATCAGTGACAGCTATGGGGTATTCAAGTATAGCTCCATTCATCCATGTGTTTCCAGTTTGACTTTCAGTAAATGTTTAATGATCCTTTTCAATTACTGGACCAAACTGTATTTGACAAGAATACACCTTGTCTAATACTAGCACTTAGACAGGAGTGCATTTTTTAGATAGCACTTAGCATCCACAATGTCGTCATGATATTTGTGAATGTACTCTCAGGTTGATCTTAATGACCCCATTACAAAGGTCTTCTCATGCCTTGCTGCGTTATCGTCTCTCTTTCCTTGACTTTACTGATAAAGAACTATCAGAGATCACCTTGAACACTCTTACACTCAGTGTCCTGGGTTCAAGCTCAAAAAGAACATTGGTTTTGCTGGCATGGCTGTAACCATCATTGGAGAAGTAGGTCCCATGTATGAGACCACTTGACCAATCCTTTGGCTTCTTTGTCCGCATCTGATCTCATCTGTGGCCCATGTGTATAGTGCATCCCTCTCCTGTGTGTCTCCAGCATCCCTCACCTTCCACAGAGGAGAATGATTTCAAGTATGGTGTGGTTCTCACTCTGGCCACGTGATGTCCAAGGGAGCCAGGGCATGTAAGAGGAAAGGCTGTGTCCTACAGGGAAGGTATGGACCCAGATCTCAGGACACAACCCATGCAGACAAGACACAGGTATATAAAATAAGACATATGAAGGAATATTGCTGTTAAAATGATTTTGCCAAATGCTTGGCAAAGTAGGCAATTAAATAAAATACTGCGGGATATGGCTATAGAGCTGCGACTGCCCCTTTACCTGGCATCCAAAGGTACCTTCTGTAGTTCTGAACACAATTAATTCCCCCTTACTGTTATGCTTGTATCATCTCCCTCTTTACTACCATCCCGTCAGCCCATCAGAGTATGAAAACAAATTGTCTGCCCAACACCTTGCTCTGCAGTAATGAACAAACAGGATATGTCAGCCCCTTGACAGGCTCTGGAGACACTCTCAGAGCATTCCCAGCATATCCTGGGCAGACCGAGTTCCTTGTAAAACTCTCTGAAGGCTTCACTGACTTCTAAAAAACTTCTGGAAAACCAACAACCACCATTTCTATCTTGCATCAGCCTAGGGGCTAAAAAGTAGGAAACCCACATTCAGTTCCTATCCTCTTTGGAAAGAATTCAAACACACTTCTAGTCATTAGACTATAGGTTTTTCTGGGAACACTTTACCACTCCTCATGAAGCTGCACCACTGTGCAGAAAAATAGTTTGAATTCACTGAGAGAAGGAGAAAGGGCAGCTGAAAGCATGACTCCCCAGGCTAATGATTAGGCAGCTTTTTTGAAAGTAGGAGGAGGTGGGCTCCAGTAATTTCTCCTGTTTTGTCCTTTAGCTCATGCCTGTTTCATATCATGTCCTCATTCTTTCAGTTAAACTGGTGCATTTTGGTATTTTGAACAAGAAATTATAGTCTGGTACCTTCCTACTGTGCGTGCTCACGGTGTTCTGCCTATGCAGTTATTTTATTCTACGTATGTCAATGAAAGAACCTGAGGTTTCTCATCTATTGCCATTTATATGGGATGGAATCTGTAAGGCTGATCCAAGCACAGGGAAAACTTCTCTTGTCAAGTTTCTCCCACACTCCCCCCACCCCAGGCTTTTTCATAGTGTCATCTTTTATTAAGATCACATCAGTGCTTCTGCAACAGCCATATTTCATCAGAATCTCTCAAAAGAAGATGAGTTAGACCATCTGATTTTATGTTGTTATGTTCATTTTTTGTTTGCTGAATTTAGTTCAGATATGAACACATCTTGTCCAATTTATCTTCAATATAATACAGATGCTGGCACAGGCACTGATCTTGGTTACACTAGTGTAAATTTGGGGATGTGCCAATGGAGCGCTGCCAAGGCCATATTAAAATTTCACTTTCAACATGAATAGAACTGCTAGCTTCTCAGGAGGCAGGCTGCTGTGGTGGGACAAGCCAATGCACCACTTTGCAATAGCTCTGCAATCCTCTCCTGGTCGGAGAATATCCCAGGTAACACAATACAATCAAAGTCAGACAGGGCCAAAAGGCTGCTTTACATAGCCTGAGCCTGACTGGATCATTAGTTCATGTAAGCCTTGACTGATGGGGATAAGCTGGTGGGATTTAATCAGTAAAGAGGGAAAAGTGAAATAAACTTTGTTGAGATGGCAAGAACCATGACTAGTCAATGTATTTATCACTTGGCTGTTTCCTGGAATCATACAGTAAAACAAAGAACAAATGAACAGTATCCAACCTGTCCAAAACGTATTTGCTTAGAATTAGTACATGCTGCAAAGCCTATACAGGAAAAAGGCAACTGGATGCTGCCACAGCTTTTCCCAGAAAACAGGAGTCCTGTGCAATTCCTCTCAGTTTCTTTTTATTGCAAAATGTACGTCCTCCAACATTCTGCAGTAAATGTTAAAAATGTAAATTACTTATTGATTTTTCCAGACACCTAAGTACTTTGGTGTATCAGTATTCTGATGAATTTTCGGATTTTGGCCCATGCAACGTAACTTCAGAAAACCCAGCTAATAGTAGCTTAATTTCCTTGAGACTCAGAATGGATAATTTGCACTCTATATCCAGTGAAAACCTCTATATTTTTTTTTTGTATTTAATAGGTCTAAAGGCTGCTTGGCATCTCTCACTGAAGTGAAGCTATATCCCATGGTACTAAATCCTTGTAATATGTACTTCATGGTAAATCAGTGATAAACATGGGGTAAAATTGACCCCACTTCTCTGGAATGAGTCATGACAAACGGGTTGGCAGGAGTGGCAGCCTGTTGTTAATTGTTTTCTGGAACTCTACTGATTTTGACCAGTTGTCTTTTTACTCTTTGCATGTCTATTTGGTTGCTTACTAGTGCCTATGCTCTGACTTATGAGTTCCGAGGGTGCTACTTTGTAGCGGCACTTTGTAGTCCTCGGAAATATCTGAAAAGAAAACCAATACGGTGAGGTTTGCAGTCTTTTTGGAGCTAAAATGCCTTTTGACATCCACACATTGAATATATGCAGTGCTTTTGCCATCTTATCCTGATTATTTCAATCAAGGTTTGATTTGTCAAATATTTTACAAATGTTTAATCCTTTCAACAAATGAAACCCACCTTTAAAATATACAACACCTTTCACTGCCAAGAATAGTAGTCTGGTATGAAGCCAACACTATGAATAAGTTCTGCCAGGCCTCCAGGCTTTATATGGATCTTTTGGGGCTGCCTTCCAGAAGGTCCCAGGTGTAGCTTCTTGCAAGGCAAGCTCCACAGCTCTTGAGCCTCTTTCTCTTTCTAAATGGAAAACCCAAATTCAGGCCTATGAGTCACTACTGCCATAGTAAAAGTTGTAAAATGAAGCTTTTTAAAAGACTGTAAGGCAACTTGAAAGACTCTGGATGTAAGCAGACATCTACTCACTGACTTCATGCTGACTGCCGGGGCCCCCCAGGCAGATTGAAAGCCACAGGCAGAGCCCACAGATGGGTCCCCCAAAATTCTACTATTGCTTAGCACACTCTGGCTGCAAGTTTCTTTCTACAAGAATCAAAAAGTTTTCATCTTGTAAACACCAGAGGTACTCTCTTTTAACAATGGCTGACCAGTGAGTGTGTGGCCATGGCTGATAACCCTGTGGTGGTGCTGGATATTTGACTGTGCACCTCTGATCCCTGCAGGTGAAGTGACAGGGTAATTCTGACCCTTGTAAGGTGGTCCCTTGCATCCTTCAAACTGCTTTTGGTGAATTGCATGACTGGGACACCATTTCCCAGTTACATGGATCTTACACCTGGACAGGTGCAGCACATCCTTTCTGATGAGTTAGTGTTTTGGAAAGGTCTGTGGGTCTGCATCCTTTCTGATGAGGGCATTTCCTGGGTAGGTAGTCAAGATGATTTCTAAAGCTAGATGAATGTTCTGAAATAGAAGCAAGATAGTATTTCCTTTCTCATTCTCTGTGGTCTATGGAAAGTGAATAGAGACAGCCACCACTCATTTAGCAAGAGGAATTCAATTTTTAAGAAACGGGAAGAGACTCTATGTCTTAGGGTCATTTAAGCAGATAGCACTGAAGCAAAACCTATGATTAGGAGCAGCAATTATTTTTATATGCATTATTACATATTATTCAAATTCATTGCAACTGGAAAATAATGCATCTATGACATTCATTTTCTGTTCATTTTCTTTTAAATAAGATCTACAAGTGTTATAAAGAGTTTGAATGTAATTTCTAGCATGACTACCATATCTGCAGCCAAATAAGCTTTTTTTTTTATTAGACCTGATTTTATAAGTGGAATGTGTCTTGAAAGTTTGAATTCAATCCTTCTCTGCTCAGCTCTAAGCTGTATATTGGAGAGGCACAGCATTTAAATGGTGTCAAGATACCTTTGCAATCAGAAGGGCAAGAGAAAGTTCAGTTCTGTAAAGTGAAGGCTTAGATTCTGGAGAGCAGAGCCAAATCTGTGGAGAAAATCCTAGAATTGCAAATACTATGGATTTAGATTGATCCTAATAATGCATTTTATTATTTAGATGTAATAAAAATTCAAATTATGTGAAAAATAGTAAAACCTCTAGTTTAGTGAGAGGGATTGAAGTGTTTTTAGACTATGCTATATGAATGTCAATATAGACAATAGAGTTTTGATAGCTATTCATCTAACATTTTCAGAAAGACATTAACAATATATCACCCTTTACTACCAGCTGCAAACACATAATATTATTCACAAATTATGTATTTAGGTTTTGGGAACATGGAGTGTTTTTTTGTAATGCTAATACCAAGACCGTGTGTCCAGAGATATCAAACAGAGAGTCTCTAGTCCAATCCTGATCTCTTTGATAATTCAATTGACATCAAAAGTGAGAGCCATCTGCAGACTGATATGAGATTTGTTGGGTTTTCCCATGGTAATAGGACTGGCTTTTCACTTAGTAAATCACAACGGTTAATTTGCTGCCCTTTCCATTCACTGCTGGTTACCCAAAAGCCTGCTGGACATCCTCTGATGAAGTTTTCTCTGGGAATGCTACCCCAGGCTTTAAATAATAGGTCTGTTTTGTAAAAATATCCTTTTTTTGTCATCATGCCTCTTTATTGACCTTTCCACCCACAAGGGGACTCTGAGCAACCAATCCGAGTCAAATAAGCATGAAGTTAGTGAAGATGATGTGCACCTCCTGTGTTCTAGGACAACTTGCAAGCAGTGAAACTTAGAGCTGGTATCTTCCTCTCACTTAATAAAATTGGCTGAAGGGAAATACCTTTACTGTCAAAATGACTATGCAAATGGATGAATTAGGATTAATAGATGTTTTTAATGAGCTTTCTAAACTAATTATAATAGAGAAAGTATCATAGCATGCATGTGTCCCCAAAATGCCACTCCAGCATGGGAAAAATGAAAAAGGTAAAAGATTGGACACAATGACTTTTTGTAAATAGGTAGTTTGAACAAGAGAGGGAACAAACTAAAAGAATCATAAAATGACTGCATGGAAGAGGTAATCCCAAAAGTGACATCCATGGGAGTCTTTAATAAGGATGAGAATTGTCTACACCAAAACCCAGAACCTGCTGCAGGCATTCGTAAACTATCAAAAACCTGAAAAAGCAAATCCATCTGTCACAGTGTTAAACTGTGGGAAGCTACCAGTTTGGGCTTCAGTCTGGGTTATCCTGCATTGATACTGCCTTGTATGCAGTCAGCTTTGGAGTCTGATCACATCATTCCACCGTCCTTCTACTGCTATCGTGGGCAGTATCTGCTGGAGAGATACACACCCAGGCAATTTCCATGCTATTGCAAGCTCTGGTGACTGTCTACAGTGTGACATTTAACACAAATTGTTTCAGTTCTTTGTTTTCATATCTAAAATTAGGAGAAAAGAATAATCATATCCCTTTTTAAATGTATCTGAAATGTTTTTAAAAAACATGTATGAACTGATATTTGAGTCACCCTTTGTTTACTAATTTATTCTTGATACAGATACTAAGTAAGAGCTCTAATTAATAGAAGAACTAAATAGTGAGTGTTGAAATAAATCAGTTTTTGCAAGTTTCATAGTCTATCCCTTCTGCTATTAAACTGGATACTTGCCTACTTTAGAGAGAGTGGTATAACTTTACAGAAGAATTTATTTTTGGGAGGGAAAAGAAGACCCCTTAACTGAGATATTAATATTTTCTTTGTTACACCAAGGTCACATGCAGCTGCATTTTCAAAACCCAGGTGTCCTGCACTTTAGGCAGTAGATGCTCAAACAGATCTCTGCATGCTGCTCTGGCCAGGAGTTTTCAACAGTTATCTTTAATGCTGATCTCTTCTAAAAATATGACCATATAATTACATACTCAGATACTAGGAATTGTGACGATGGTGACTGGAGGCGTGTGTACTGGTTCCCTGCTGGACACTTGGAAATTAGCAGTCCTTGCCTTTACTTCTCAACGGAATTGGTACAAACATTGGCCTGTCATTACAGATGGCTTCCTTATTCTCTGCCTAGCAGCAACAGAAAAATGATGCACCCAATTACTAGTGCCACTTATAGAAAAAGTGCACAGTTCATTAGTTTGAATGGGTGTGCAGTTCTGACCCAGTGTGCCATTTACATATTATAATGAGTCATTAGCATATGCTAATCACAACCCTGAGCCTTGCCCTGGCACTTCTAAAGGATGCTGGATGATACTCTGTAGATGCTGGCTAACTTGGCTGTGCTGTGAATGCCAGCTTCTGCTCAAGCAGTAGCCTGGGCTGGTTGGCTCCAGATTTTGTATCAGGAGAATTGTGCGACTCACTCAGTGGGAAGGACTACTGCATCAGGTTCAATTGCAAGTAGAGGCTTTTTGCAGGAAAGCATGCTGCATGAGGGCAAAGCAGATTTCTGAGGACTAGTCATTACTGGCGACCCCGTCATATGCAAGAGAAACCAGTCAGAAATGGATGCAGACCCACAGACCTTTCCAAAACACGACAGCGGTGTCTAGGCAATTAAGCAAGAAGACACTATGAGAAAAAAAAGGCAAAGTGCCAAACCGCTGGAGTGGTAGTTGAAGTTCTATGTTGCATCATTCTAGGATGGAGTCTCTTGGAGCCACTTGATATTCTTGTTTCCCTTTGAGATTTCAGACTGTCCCAGTTAGTTCCAGTTATTGCTGTTCCTGGGCTATTGCATTTGGCGAGACCACCTCACGTCTCCTTCCCTGAGGTACATCCACCATACCATATAGTGTCTTTCCTATTAGGAATATGGTTTAGTAAGCATGAAAGCTAAACATGAGAACTGGAGTTCAGGGGAGATGACTCCACCTCAGCAGAAACAGCAATGTTTCTTTTTCCTTGCATTGACCAGGGGAGTGGCACACGGCAATGTTTCCTGCTGTCTTCTTGTCTTTTGGGGAACTGTTCCTTTCCTCTGCAGGTTTAAAGCTCTGGGCACAACAGTACATTTCTTGTGCTTCATGCTTATTGTCATCATCCTTTGATGGTCTCTCCTATCATTACAGCTGTCTGGCTAAGAAATGTAGAAAATGAAGTGTGGTAGGTGCCTGATTGCATACACAAATCCAGAGCAAACAGTCCTTTGAGCCACACTTGCCTCTCCTCTGTAACAGGTGGGGAGTTGACTGGAAGTGGTGCCCAGTGCTGTAGCTGCTGGATATCACCTTCCCAGCTCCTGGTGCTCCTGCCCACCATCCTGTTTGCCAGGAGAGGGGAGTTACACTCAATACTCAGAAATTACATGTTGAACACTTGTTAATAATGGGATTAGCATTAGAATCACAGGATATTAAAACTAGTGTATTCTTTGTGCCTTATGGTTCTGGAGCCACCAGAGGCTGGGGTCTCTAGGGCTTTTCGTGATAATATTAGAGATTGCTGGAGGGAAGGCAGAGAGGAAGGGAGTAATCTCACACAAGTATTTAGACTTTAGGGACTGAGGTGCTAAAAAACAGACAAGAAATGTTGTGGAAGTGATTATAAAATTCAGCAATATTGCACATGTTTTTGTCCATGGACAGAATAAAACATGCAAACAAAGACCTGATTTTAGCTGAAGCTTTAATTTCTTTCTGTTGAATAGTTTTTTTCTAATTTCTTCTGATCCAGATCTTCATCCTTTTACACACAGTCACCCAGAAATACATATTTCCTCTTCGTTTTCATCTTTGACACTAGATTTGCTCACCCTGAGATTTCACTGCCCACTAGCAGAGATGATGGCTGTTACTGCATGATTCTTTGTACAGGTTTCACTGCAGCCAAAGTATCCTGTTTTTCAAACAAACTTCTATCAAGTAGAAGTGATTAGCCAAATTAATGTGAAGTTAATGTCCCAAAGCAGCACAATTTGTTCTCAGAACTTCACGCGACATTTAGCTAACAGCTCAAAGAAAGGGTTCCATTTGATAAAACGATCAGAAGAGTCACAGCAATGAGCTCGGATATGCAGGGCTTGGTATAGCTTTCTCACTGCCATAAATTAAAGAATAAGTATCAGATAATGTATTTAGCCAGACAAGCATATGTAAAAAAAAAAGGCAATTTGAAAGTTTCTTGCTGTTTCCATGGTGCATCTTGGGAATGATAGCTCTGGGGCCCACCAGCAGAGAACACTGTGAGGGAGGGAGCAGGAGGTTAAGCTTGGGAAGGCCAAAATGCCAAACATGAGGTGAGAGCCTAGGTCCTTTGGACCTTGACATGTTAACACCAACAGGCCTTCAATGATACAGCTCACTGCTCATCCTTATGCAATAGCCTTTGACTTATGTAAACCTATGTCCCAATCATATTTGGAGCAGTAGAAGTCTATTGTAGGACAATGGATGTCATCTGTTTCTGAAAAGTCTCTCAGAAGAGTGTGCTCTACAGAATGCCAAACATTTGATAGCAATCGTTCTCACAGAATAAATCCAGAGAGAGACAAGACCAGGATGGCAGTCCTTTTGCAGCTGCATTGCCTGATCTGCCTGGGGAAGCACACACAACACCTGCTCAGGCACTACCTGACTGGAGCTGAACCGCTGCAATTAGTCCCTCATTTTAATGAGCACCAGACTCAGTCACATCTTTTTTAAATCACCCCCTTGTGATTTTATCCTTTGAAGTGCTATTAATCCTCCACAACCAGCAAGATCAGTGAGGAAAATGGCTCACAACATCACTCAGGTATGCTGGGCACCTTGCAAGACCAAGACAGGTCTATATAGCTTCTACTTTATAGATTTCAGGGTCTACTTTAGCTGCCTCTCAGAGGGACCCTCTCAGAGGGACGATCCCTGTTTGGCTGATGACTGTTTGATGTAGGATGGCCCAAAATGGCTGTGTGGTCATTCCAGATGGATGGGGTAGATTAACTCATAGAAATCTCCTCTCAATTTAAGCATGTGTCTTGTTTGCAAGGACAACTCCATGTTCTTTAAATGCAGACTTCATATCTGTTCTGTGTTCCTAGGATTCATCACGCAACTGTGAACTGTGCTGCACAGTCACCTCAGCTAATGCAGACAAAGTATAAAAAGGTTTTCAGTCCAGTAAGTGTTCGGAGGATGAATGTCTGTCTGTCAAGCAGAGCTATTCTGCTGTACTTCAGTACTAAAGAAATCCTGCAAATTAGCATTCCATCAGCTACAAATCCAACTTTGTGCAGAGCTTTTAAGAACATATTCTGTGGTCAGTTGATGCATATTGTGCTAGAACCAAAAGTGATCAAACATTGAAATTAGAAGCCTATGAAATAAGCTGGGATCCCTAGAAAATCAGTGCACAGCTTATTGTAAATTCAATTTCGAATTTTTTAGGCACTAAGTAGACAAAATTACTGCTAATCACATGTAAATTGAGATACTGGAACTAATCCACTGAAATTAGTGGGATTTTTGCCATCGATTTCCACAAGGGCAGGGTTGGGCCTGCTCTGAGCAAAGAAGGGGAGATGGAAAATTAATGTCTTGAAGAAGGAAGACTTAGTCCAAGTCTCACTATCAAAATGATGGATGGCTTAGTAAGTAAAAACTCTATTCTCTCTTTTTTTTTACCCAAAAAGACATCATTAGCTGAAAATCCTTGACAGGCTCAACTGCCACTTCTGTTTAAAAAAAAAAGAAACAAAATATTTTGTTAACATGATGTATTAATATTGAAAGTAAAAACTGGAAGCTCACTTACTGAGTGTTGTTGATCAAATGTTTGGTAACAGGTTCAAGAAGTAGAAATCCAGCCTGTAATGGGGTGTCAGTAGAAAGGTTGTATTTGCTGGAAGTGCTGCTGTGGGATGTCATGGTTCAGATGGCAAGGATAATCTGTAGAGACAGTGCAGCCTGAAGTCAGGTAAGCATCCTTACTGGGGATTCTTAAGAACAGCTAATATATTCAGGTAATGTAGGGACAGAACCTCAGAATTAAAAGTAAAAATCAGCTGCATTTTAGAGCAAACAACTGCAAACTCAGGAAAGAATTTTTTACTATCCAGAGTTCAGCTGCAGTATGTATTTACTTACTGTAGCATTTGGGAATAAGTAGGCATAGTTTATGAATCAATTATTGATGGTGCTGTAGCCCCCCCTATGGCAGGCCAGAATGCACAAATGGCCTTTGCACTTTTAAGGTACAACCATCCAATATTGATCATCATTTTCTGTGTTGTTTAACCTCATGGACAAATCATTATCAGCTCACATGTATGGAAGCAGAGATTTCCTAACTCTCCCTTCCCCCTTTCCTGGACTCAGCACAATAACCTAGGGCAGAATAAGGAGAATAGTTAATAATCACTTAAGCTGCCTCTGCACCATATTATTAGGCTACTGGAAACCCTTGGCAAAAATTCATCTGGAGACTGGCTCCACACCCTTCTAGCTGAGTCGTCTTTCCGGAGGACTCGTATGAACAACAACAGCCATCGGCCAAGGCTTACCATTCATGCTGTTCCGTCTGTTTTCTCCTGTTGCATATGCCAAAGCCTGGTAGAAATGTCTTTACCCAGCCTGAGAAATCCCCTACATAAGGTAAATTCTCTGGAGGACCTTTATGCATGATTTACAGCATCATTATGCTATCATGCAACCATAAAACCCATAAAGTCCCAAGCACTGAAGGCAAGACTCACACAGACACATACTTTCCTTTAACTGCTCCTGTGCCTCAAGAATATGTGCAGCACAAATGGCTGCTCCCTGATTCCATGACCCAACACCATGCCCTGGCAGATCACAGCAGGTTGCCAATCAGTTTCACGTTGTATATGATGCCCCTGATGGAAAAGAAGGCTGAAGATCCCCTGGTAGATATGGATGTACCTGAGACACAGCAAGGTGACAGAGGTTGCATCCAAGTACCATGGCTCCTCCCACTTCATCTGACGCTAGAAAGTTTTCTCTTTGTCAGCAGATAAACCGTTGCACAGTCTTGGCTGTCAGAAAGAGAAGCAGCCTGAGAGTCGTGGCAAATGTAAATTAAATGCAACTGCTCAGGTACTGTGTTATGACAAGCATATTTCTATCCATTATTTTCAGCTATGCAACAAGAAATCATTTCGGTATCGCTGGCTAATGCTATATAGTCACTCATTTGAATATAACTCCTTTGATTTAATCTGAAGACTTAAAATTCCTCTGGGCCAATTGGGTATTTTTTTCCAAATCTTTGCGAATTGAAAAATTTAGTAGCAATGGTTGATTTCCCATTTTGATGGGTACATTGCTTTCTTAGCTATCTCTCAGGCAGAGTATATCACCTGAAGTGTAAAGTTCTATAAGCACAAATTATGCCTGATACTGAGATGCCTTCTTTTTCCCCCTAATTAGTAAAGTTAATTTGATTTAAATGGCAGTTCTGCTGAGGTGCTGGTATTTATTCCACTTTCAATACATGAACACTCTGAAAATGTTTTCAAAATATTAAATGAAGCTGTAAGTTTCCTGTGGTCAAGCAAAAAATACAGTCCTACAAATTATTACTTGAACAAGTTGTACCCCAACATTTTTGAGAGGGCTTGCTTTGCTTTATTTACACACTTTGATTTTTTAAGACTAATGACTTCCCTCATGTGGCAGAAAATTGCAAGTCTCAGCTATGAAGACCCAAGAAAAACATAAGCCTCTTTATGAGAAACATGTTATCCTAAGACAGTCTTTTTCAGTCTGGTGTGTTTGCAGACTCCTGTGGGTTCCAGCACTCCTACTATGGGGACCACAAAGGGTAAGCAAAGCCAGCATGCCCACTGCCAGTAGGTTTTCATTTGCTGCTCAGAGAGCCACATCTCCAGTGATAAATCCTTAAGGTTCCACAAATTGAAAAATGTTGAAAATCACTGCCCTAGGAATTGTGCTCATACCTTGGAGCTATCTTTGCTAATTGGGCAGAGCTGACAAGCAGGTCCAATATGGTGAAGAGAGATCCCCAGATTATTAACAACATTGTGGCATCTGGAAGTTTTGTAGAGCAATAGAGGCACAGCTCTAATCAAGGACTTTTTCAGCCTCTTGTATAGCCCATCTGTTACAGATTTAGCATATTATATATAATGCCCTCAGCAACTGACTTTGATGTATGTTCAAATGTGAAACTTCTTTTGTAACTAACAAAACGAAATTATTGTTATCTGCTAAGTCCTTAGAATGGAATCTCTGCAAAAGTCACCAAAATAAATTATCTATGTTTTCAATATCTATGAAATATGGATATCAGATGGAATTATTCTTCTATCCAAACATCACTAAGTCATAGAGATTTTTTCTGGATTTCACTAGAATTCTAATCTTGGCCAAACTCTGTATCAGACAAAAGAGGCATGTTAAACTTAGGGTACTCTGATTTTAGATGAAAAATAAGAAGCAATGTGGTACCAACATATTTATGTTTATATATGATATGATATTATTTAAGTATTAGAATAGAGTTTATTGCAAAATACTGAGGAAGCTTGGTCATTTTTTTCCTCCTTTACTTGGTGCAGCACAAACAAAGGGTAAGGGATGTGTCCTGAATGTATTCCAGTTTGGGATATTACATTTTGCCCAACCCTAAATTCACATGACAGTGCCAAAAAAGAAGAAAAAACCTCCATTCCTAAATAATTCTCTATTGCTGTAATCAGTAGGTACATCTGATGGCTTTCTTTAGTTTTGGGAAAAAACAGATCTTTGTTTCCACGGTTCTTTATTAAGTTATAATGCTTTCATTCTCTAAAATGAAAAACATACTATAAATACAAAATAACTGCTTTGGGAAGCCTTTGTTTATTTTTAAGCTGGTCTACATCTTCAGTACCTGATCTTACTGAAATATAATATCCTCTTCAAATTTGTTTTCAGTGTTTGACATAGCAAAGAGTTCCTTCTTCTGTTCTTCCTGACCAGAATTTTCATTTAATTCACAGAGGGCTTGTCTGGGCTAAGGGTGTGGCAACTTGGTCAGGATTTCAGCATTTGGCCCTTGGCTTGCCAAGGCTGCCATGGCTTGCCAGCATCCACTTCTCAAGGACAGTTGTGGAGCAGCTGCCAGGATGCCACCATGCAAAGGTTAGGAGACTACCTCTATGTTCCTGACAGCAGTCTGCAGAACCTGGACGAGTGGTTTGTTGGTCCAGGGGTTGCTGAAGCCTGTAATGTCCTGAACTCCATGGATTGGGAATGCCTTTTTAAGGCATTATTCCAGCAAGTGGCTTTTTTCCCGTGTCTGGGTCAGGAAATTTTTCCCTTAAACTTTTGATGGGAAGGCTGAATTGCTGTGATCTCTTGTTCCCTGCAATATCCATTAGTGCTCCTCTTACAATGCTGTGAGCAGGTGATGAAGGAGTGTGAGGAGTATATGCCACATGGTATCAAGCCCCCATCCAAGCCAATAGACTACATGCATTTGCTATGGGGAAGTGTCAGAGAGGAGCACACAGCCACAGTGCCACACTGGCCACTTGCCAGGATGCTTTTGGCAGTTCTCAGGAATTTTGCCTTCTTAATGCCAATGGTTGTCAGATGGAAACGAAACTACACTGTTGTCCTACAGAATGAAGGTTAGCAAGTCTCAGGACTAGAGTGCCCTTCCAAGCCTGCTTTGGATCCAGCTTTAATTTCCCTGAAGTTAAGACACATTAAGATATCTCCATGTTTTTTCCTCAGTTATGCAATCCAACAGCTTTCTTCTAACATAAAAACTAAGTGATGCACTTAGTGCTTAGGTTTTGTGTGTTTGTTGTTATTGTTCACATTTAGAGCAGGGCAGCTCTTCACAGGGAGAAGTCACCAAGATTCCATCAGTTTTAAGGTGGACTATGCTGAGTACTTTCATTTGGAAATAACAGACTTTAAAATTGCCCAGTTTTCATTTACAGACCTAAATTAGTAATAAAAATCTTTAATGACTGTAAACATTTTGAGTTGATAATTAAACTTTAAAGTGGGCTATAAATGGATGGAAAGAAGATAATATGTTCCTGTTAATATTTATTATACAGATTACAGGCTTGACTTAAATGTTTGAGGTAGAGTGGAGACCCTTTTCACTGGGCAAGGAACATCACCACACTGAGTGACAGATCTTGCCATGAAGAGTCTACATTTTTGAGAAAGAAACAAAGCTTGCAAAGAGGTAAAGTGATTTGCCTGGCATAACACTTAGTTTTCACCGAGGATGCTGCTTCCAAGTCCATGACCCTGTCCGCAGAGGCTGTGTGGACATAAAGTTAACAAGTTCCCACAATACTAAATAGAAAAGTATTTGCATTCAAGACAGGTTTGTTGTACTAAAAAGAGTGTTTTTCCTAGACATTCACCTCAATAATAAATGAGAGGCCACCTACTCCCGCCACTAGATGTTGTACATTCCAGAAAAATGCAAAGAAGAGATTGACAAAATCAGGATCTTCTAAGAGGATCATGTAAATATATTTTTATTTTCAGAGGAAAATGTAAGTTGCCTACCTGAGTGTTCAAAAACCATCAAAAAGACCTCTCTTGAGACATAAAATTGATGTTAAAATCATGAAATATATAAATAATACAATAATAATTGCTGTGAAGATCTGATGCCTGTAAGTATTTAATGTCAAACTTATAAAATGTGTGGTATGTACATCAAGGCTTACTCTGTAACTCTAAGTTAAACTTTCTTTTCAATGAAAACTGAGATAATACTGTAATCACATGGCCCTGACATGGATAGCTTTCAGAAAATATCACATATTGCAAGACTCACTATGAAAAGCAAAAACCAGTAATTGAGATATAGTCAGTTAAGGAACATTGCAGCCTTTACTTGATGTCTTTAATCTCTGTAATGCAAGTTTGCTCACCTCAAAATAATACTTTTTTGTTATGTAATGACTCATAATTTAAAATGTATTTCTCATTTCTGGATTGATTTTTTATATATATGGTGTCACCCTCCCAAACCCAGATGTCCTAATAGATTTTTCTGTCATTAGTTATCTCCCAGTAAAAGTTTTTGAATACAGGATCTGACAAAGTTTTGGTCATCAATAAAGAAACTCTGTGCATCTGCAATTTAAACCAGCTAGGCAACATCAACACTTAAAACATTTAAAAAGACAAAATCAGTTTCTTCCTTATTGTATTTTTTTTGTTGTTTCTGAAGAGGGAAAACAAGGGCCTCTGGTAAATAGAAGAAAAACCCAACAACATGGATTTGTCTTAAAATGTCTTGGGCTGGATGGCAAAGTTAGATTGTTTACCAGTCAAGAAATATTTCAGATATTAATTTACAGTTTTATAAAAAACAAACTAGACAAAAATGTATGTACTTGTCCGGCATTTCCTGATTCTGAAACTTCATAAATTAATATTAACCCCAAAGTTCAAGAAAACTGCAATAAAGATGTACTCAGGCTGCTGACAATTTCTGAGAGAAACTTGCAAAGATCAGTATCATAGATTTTGATGTGGGGAAGGGTTTTACAAAGAGATAGTATCGACTTTTATACATCCTCTCCATGGGCAGGGGCAAAATAAGAACAGAAATTGCTTATGACATGCCTTAAAGCTCAGCAAGTTTTTGAAGGGATCTGTTCATCTGAAACAAAGCAAAAAAAAAAATCACTGAGTGATTGATTTTTACCCCAGCATAAAATCATTTTATATTTTTGGGGGTTTTTTTGCACTAGATACTAGATGCTATTCAGTGGTTGAGTACTAAACAAAGAAGATAAATTAAGTCATTCACTCTCAGAAACTTCATAAGTGAAGTGGTACAGTGTTGGCGATAGCCAGCTGGTCTTACACAAAGTACTTTTCCTTGCTTTCATAGGAAGGTCACGAAAAGAGCAATTTTATCCATTTCACTAATTAAATTAACAAGATCAGTGAACATACATTAATAATATATAATTCAGATGCTTTTCACCTCCATCATAAACAAATTTTATGAGATTTTAAGTATTTATGGTGGAACCTCAATATGAAATATAGCTCCTGTCAAATTTAGGGCTCTGATTTTCCACCCAGGTTTCTCCAGTTCTTATTGATGCCAATCACAATTCCCATGGATATTACTAGTTAAATAGCATGGTGTACAATATCTCACAGTAAAGTGGTAGATCACTGGAATCATCTCCAATGTGTAAATAGTATCAGTATTTGAATACTCTTTATATTGTCAGATCTATCAGAATAATGTCTCAGTATGTCCTGACTGGCTCAAACTCAATGTCTGTCTAGTCCAATAGCCTAAGGTTGACAAAACCAAATAAGTGATGCTTAGGGAAACAGTAGGAGAAAGTGGGAAGGAGTCAAATGGTGTTTGCACTGGGACATACTCTTAAACTCTGGTCTGGTGATCTGTGTTGCTTGGCTCCTTATTGTCCTCATGACTTCCTACAAAGTCAGCAGAAAGAGTACCATATGGGCTGAGGTTGCATCTCACTAGTGTTTTGGTCGAAAGTAATAATGAGATTTTTACAGAATTTCCAGTTGTCTGATTTTACCATCTTCTGGTTCGATTCACAGTGTGGCTTTGGATTTTTTTGGGAGCAAATTAAATAAGAAACTCTCCTCCTGGTTTGTATTAGATGCACTCAAAATCCAGATGGAGTCACAAGGCTACAAATAACTGACCGGTGCTTTGTATGGCTTTGAGACACAGGCATGATAAGGAAGCTTAACCCAGAGGACCAGGCTGAATCTAACCTGAAATAAAATCCTGTAATTGTATATAGTGTAAATGCAGAGACTTCAATAGGGACCTCTCAGGCTATGTCTGAGAGGGCAAAGCTGCAATTCTTTCTTGAACTACTGAGCTGCAAACCAGACTCTTTCCACTATCTTTGTTGAAAGAGATTTAGCATAAGGAACTCCATAAAAACCAGTACTGATGGGAATTCATGAACCTGTGTAGCAGCAGTTAATATTAAACAATATTACCTACATATCCATCTCTCAGTTTTAGAAGCTGTCATCTTCTTGTTCACTGAAATAAAAATTTAGCTAAGAAGTCTAAAGTTATAAAATTAAAAGAAAGTTCTTTTTTTTCCCTCTCAAATTGCTCTACACAGTTAATCAATTAGTTCCTTTGACATTGAATTTATTGGAATTCTGGATATTTTCAGTGATAATAATGACTCAACTGACAAAATTACATAAAATAGTATTTATACAGCAGGGCAATGGGTTTCAGGTACTGCTTATTACCTAATAACCTGGTTTTGAGAGGAGGAAATAAAACCAGAGCAAAAAGGTCCTGCTCAGTTACAGAGCGGTTGCAGCATCACCTTTCCATGCTGTGTACTTGCTTCCTGGATCCCCATGTCAGAATTCCCCCGTGTGGCATCTGGCATGTGTGAAAGGGTATGTATAACTACACTGGCACATAACCATCTAGAAACTAGCTGTTAATGCAGGATATATTGTAAGCTACTGTTGCTCTGAGCAGCAATAACTAGCTGCCTGGCTTTGGGAATTGTAGGGCACCAATCACTGTAGAATCTAAGTACCAATAATGCTTAACATTTATTTTACACTTTACAGAGTTAAAGTGCTGTAGGAACATTAGCTAATTAATTATTGCATCTCCCTTGTGAGGTGGGTTGGTTGGTAAGTATTAGTCCCATGTTACAGATAGGAAAACTGAGATGCAGTGTTTTCCCCTTTTATTTTTCTACTGCATTCTGTAAGACTCCAGACACTCTCTAGAGGAGTTTGCTGAAAGTTACTTGCCCAAACCCACTACCCAAGTTATGGTCCCAAGCAGCAGTGTAAAATTTAACTTCACGTTTCCTCTTTTGCTCAATTCTTCATACACTACACAATCTGTTTCTGGATGGTGAGGAGACCATTACGTTACCCAAACACACACACAAAAGCAAACAAATCAGAGCTGGGGCAACAACCCAGTGCACTGACAGATCTGCTTGGTCCAGAACTAACTCCAAGCAAGTAATCTAGGTACATTGCTACGTCTGCTACTGGTTTCCTACAGTGCACCAGAAATAAAGTAGGTGTGTAACGGCTTTTGAACAGATAACCAGAGGAAACTAGACAACCTTGCAAGAAATGTGAGCTGTGCTTCTCAGTTAGTCTGCTGCTTGGGAAACCCAGAGCAGTGGCAGAATTGGGATACCTGAAAACTCAATAATATTCATCAAAGCTTTCCATACCATTCAGCATTCAAGTTGCTGGAAGTGGCCCTAAAGTCCAAATACTGATTTTTGCTGCTTGAATCCATGTTCTAGGAGAAATCAGATCAGTGTTTTTTTTGGAAACAACTCTCAGTGTCTTGCTAGCACTTGGAGACATGGCCCTTTCATTCCCCTCTGAGTTGCATTAGTAACTCAAAAACATTCATAGGTATTTTAAAGCATTGAGTTGAACTAGATGAGCCCTGTAAGTCCCTTCCAATTCAGGAGACTGTATGATTCTATGATTACATCACTGATTTAAGTTAGAAAGTTTTGGAGTTTACATGACCACCAGAACTCTTCGATAGCAAACTTTATGGCTTCAGAAGCCATTGACTTTATGTCTACTAGTGCATTGAATTTAATCTTCCTTTGAGTTCTGAACTTTGTTTATAAAGTAAAAGCCTTCAATCTGAACCCTGAAGGAGGAACAGGGTTGTTTTCTACACGTTATCGCAATTTCAGCTCAGAATAAAAAGGCAACACTGATGTACTGAGCATGTACTAAATTACTACATTTTCTGATAATGGAGGAGTTCAGAAATGTGGGAACAGTGAGATAGGTATAGGTAGAATACTCACAATATTGCTCTGTCGTAGATGAAAACATTTCAAATGTCAAGTGAGTATGATGAAGCATACCTTAGTATTTTAATGAAAATAGTCAAAAATATTCAGTGAAGAGTTACATTCTTAGAGAGATATTTGGAACTGCTTAAATTTCTGAAGGATGCTTCTGTGAACATGTTTTTACTTATAGGACTCTGACCTTCTTCATGTTGGGTGTTGTTGAATGAGAAAATAATCTGACAGTAGACAGTAGATGGAGAATCAACTTGTACAAGTTATGTTTGGATTTGGGAAAGGGTCAGTCCCAAGAACACAGCAATTGTAATTCAGGTTTCCAAGTAATCTGATGAATAACAGGCTATTATTTTCTAGTCACCTTTTTGTAAACCCAGATAGTACTTTCAGCCTCACCTTTGCAGTTGTTTGCACTGAAAGCACAATGTAGCTTTTTTTCATTCTTAGCTATGAGTCTGATCTAATCACAAGCTTTTAGCAGATGATGTTTTAAGAAACCCCCAGGATTCACAAGACCCGGTAATTTCAAAATGCAATTCATAAAGCTAATTGCAATTCTTCATGTAAGTAGAACTAATTATGTCTATGTACTTGACCTTTAAACACCAGTTCTGTTTTCTCTCTGAGACTTTTGTGGTTTTAATTTCTTCACCTCTCTGTTTATTGTTCTTAATCAAATTTTGCCCTCAAGTGATTAAGAACCCAATTTAAGGTTTATACTTTTCTTTAAGTATGTGATGGGATGGGGAGAAGAGGGTTAACACAAACACTTTCAAGGCAATATTTAAAATATTTAAATTATTAGTTTGGCTGATTTAAACACTTCTTCAAAGTGCTAATAAAACAAATATTGTATTATGCTAGTAGATAAGATCCAATGAGGAGAGCTTCCCTATAAAATTATTATAGATGATGTAATAGCAAGGTGTCTTCCCCAATTAAGTGAGGTGTAAATCAAAAGTACATATTGAAGAGTGCACTTGATTTTAAAAATCACTTTAAATAAGATAATACCTAATCAGTAACACAAGCAAGATTATAAAAAAATCATTTAACATTTTGTTCTGGCAACAACCTTTGGAAAAAACATTTCTGGTAGCCTCCCCTGGCATTCACTAAGTATTGGCAGCCTTGGCAAACTGGCAGGAAAGAAGATGGAAAAATTATCTAATTTAAACGTCTGAATCATTGTGTGTTGGTTCCACCAATCTTTGCATCCTACCCTTGGGTACTCCTGCACCGTCCATCACTGCTGTCCTGGGGATTGGGCTGGTGCCTGCAGCTAATGAATACTGCATTGCCTCCTCTCATTTCATCTCACCTATCAAGATGGAAATGTGAAATACTGTACATGTGTCTCATCTTGCCTCTTACCATCAACATAACTGTGAAGCAATGTCAAAGAGGGGGAGGCTTGGATGGATGGATGGTTTGGGGCTGCTCTCCCTCTTGACTTGGTGCCTCTACCAGAAAGCTGACACCACTTGCTGTGGGCAAGTTATAATATGGTTTGTTTAATAGGGTAAATCATGCTTTTATCACTGGAAATAAGATGTGGTGGAGACATGTTGTCATGGTTACTTAGCCATTTCCCCAGAGTCAAAACACCAGTGTCCCACAGGGGACATAATTCTATTTCATGCATATGCATGAGGCTAACAGGTGCTTTGGCACTTTAATTATATATTTTTTAAATTACTAACTGTAAAATTGTGACAGAAACACAGGGTAAAATGATAAGAAATGGACTTGAAAAGCAAGCAATAGGATTGTCAAGAAAAGGGGAAAAAAGTCCAGGTTTCTGAAGGCCAGTGCCAGAATTTAAAATAAATAAATATGTTTCCTAATTATGTAGGGAAGTCAAGGAGATACTGAAAATTAAAATCTCCAGGTAGGAGGATGTGTGAAGGAAATTTTGTGGAACTGATTTCTTCCATGAAATGTTTTCTATAGGAAAGCTACACAGCTCATGGAAATGACAACAAGAGTGGGAGCAAAAGAAACAAGATTTAATAAAATATTAATAACTCTTTTAAATAGTTCAAAAAGCCCCCCCAAACTACAATAAATCATATAACTACAAAAACTGTTGGCAGATGATTGGTATCATCAGATGACTGTTTTCATACCTTTACAAGAGGTTTTGTAAGTTGCTGCACTTCGTTTAGCTACTGCATCCTCACCCCACATTCCTCATGACCTATGAGTTCTTGCTGTCCCAGCTGTTAGTTACTGTCCCTTATTTTTTTTAGTTCAGTACAATAGAAAGTAAACCAGCTTTAAATAAAAATAACCTATGAAGACAAAGATTTCCAAAAATATCTTCATATATATCAGCTGATGTGTAATTACTGTATATTCAAATATAGAATAGAATCATAGAATAGAATCATAGAATCGATTGGGTTGGAAAAGACCTCCAAGATCATTGAGTCCAACCCTTGGTCCAGCTCTAGTCCATTTACTAGATCATGGCACCCAGCGCCACGTCCAATCTGCGTTTAAAAATCTCTAGGGATGGTGAATCCACCACCTCTCTGGGCAGCCCATTCCAATGCCTGATTACTCTCTCTGGAAAGAATTTTTTTCTGATCTCCAACTTAAATTTCCCCTGGCAGAGCTTAAGCCCGTGCCCCCTTGTCCTATTGCTGAGTGCCTGGGAGAAGAGACCAGCCCCCACCTGGCTAGAACTTCCCTTCAGGTAGTTCTAGAAAGTGATGAGGTCACCTCTGAGCCTCCTCTTCTCCAGGCTAAACAACCCCAGCTCCCTCAGCCTCTCCCCATAGGGCTTGTGCTCCAGTCCCTTCACCAGCCTTGTTGCTCTTCTCTGGACTCTCTCCAGCACCTCAATATCCTTTCTGAACTGAGGGGCCCAGAACTGAACACAGTACTCAAGGTGTGGCCTCACCAACGCAGAGTAGAGGGGAAGGATCACTTCCCTGGTCCTGCTGGTCATGCTATTTTTGATACAGGACAGGATCCCATTGGCCTTCTTGGCCACCTGGGCACACTGTTGGCTCATGTTGAGCTTCCAGTCAATTAGTACTCCAAGGTCCCTTTCTGCCTGGCTGCTCTCCAGCCACTCTGTGCCCAGCCTGTAGCGCTGCAGGGGGTTGTTGTGGCCAAAGTGCAGGACCCGGCATGTACATGTTTGTACTTATTTTTACAGGTAGTGATGTTTAGACATTGATTAAGGTGTCCAATGGTAAGGTGAAATCACAAAATCTGCAAAACCTCTGAATACTGATACCTGTTGGGCATAAAAGGTCCATGCTGAAAGAACAAACCTTTACAATTAATTCACCTTCTATGTGTCACCTACCATGAAAACCCAAAATTCACTTTGAAACCACTTATCATGCTAAGGGTATTTTGGACTCAATCAAACATTTCTGGAGTTGACAGGAATAAACCTAATCACAGAAGGTGAATAAGCCATGAAGAATTTTTTTGAGTAATGACTTACATCTTTTCACTTTGCTTCTTAAAAAGGGTTGTGAAACCATTATTTAAAGTAAAATGTCAACATTTCAAATTTATTTTATATGTGGTGGGATTGAAAATGAGTCTGTTCACTATTTCTGTGAGTAACTTCAAGTCAGATGAGACATTATTTTGTTTTGAGGACATTGATGTTTGATTTGAGATGGTTTTATTCTGTTATATGGATATACAGAGACATGATCTGTCTTTCTCTGCCTCTCTATTTCTCCTCCTTTCCACCTAATTTTTGCCAAAATTGATGTTTTCATGAAATGTTTTCCTTTCAATAGAAAACTGCATTCTGGTGAATGATTTTTCAGACCTTTTAACTCAGTCTGGTTTTATGCTCTCGAGCATTTTTTTAAGAAACTCACATCAGGCTCTGCTTTCATGATCTTTTGGTTCTGCCAAATTTGCCTGAGTATTGTAGGATTGTTTTTAACTCAGGTTACCTCATAGGACCTGCAAACAAAGGAGGAAGAAGAAGCAAGGGGAGAAAGAAGCGTGAGTTGCTTCTAACAAGAATAATGTAACTGGAGGTTTTGATAGAGCAATGACATGGGCTCTGAAACACTTCATTTCTGAAGTGGAGTTGTCTATACCCAGGTCCCTCTTTCCCCAGTAAGTACTGTTCCAGAGTGAGTTTGAGAGGCACAGAAGCCAAACAAGTCACACAGGTTCAAGGTGAGAAACATTCATAATCAGTTGAAGTGTGGACTGAAAATATTAAGAAGCATTGTTTTTCCCTGTTGCAAGATTGCCTAAATGTTTATGTTCTGCTGGAAATGTTTCATGACAAAGCATTTTGCTAACACAGGTTTTGATACAGTCAGTATTCATTACGAGAATTCTCCTCATCCAAAAAAAAAATCTCTAAAAAATATCTCCAGAAACATTCATTACACGTCCTGTAAAATGTATGTGTTCAATACAGCCAGAAGACCAAAGAAGAACACTCTGAGATACACTGCACTGTTTTTCAGATAGAGCAAAAACTTCCTAAGAGGCCCAACTACTCAAAAAATTTGAGTCAGTTTCAGTTGCTAAGGTAGCCATTCATCAACAGAATTCAAGCAAACCTGTGTGACTGTGGCCACATTTCCTTCTGTTTACAGGTGTACCAGGCACTGCCCAATCCCTGCTCCAACCTGCTTCCCACTGTTGGCTGGAAGTCTGCTAGACTTTAATAGCAGAGCTGCTCCTGCATCTCCTCCCTGGCTTGTGTGGGTCCAAACATGCCATGTTAACTCACTGAAATAGATCTTTGCTGGCACAGCTGGGTATTAGTGAGTCAGGATAGGGAGAGCTCCTACAGCCCTACTGAAAGATCTGGAGGGGCATGGTGCTCCAGCAGAGGCAAGAACTGGGCAGCTGGAGTGCTCTAAGGGCAGGAATCCACTGAGCTGGCAAAGATGTGGAGACAATGGAACATGTAATTCCTCCAGTAGAATAGTCATGATTCAGTGGAGCACTAAAGCGTGTATTTGCACATCGCTGAGATGAATGGGATGGAAGCTGAGAGAGCCCAGAGTGAAACATCTGTTGATTTCAACAGCACAGGATTTCATCCCTCGTATACAAGCACTTTGCAGAATGGGCTTTGGGACCCTCCAGATGCTCAAAGCCAAGTACAAGAGTAAGCACTTTTGGCTAATCAATGAATGACTTCCTCTTTCAATGAGAAGTGTAGGCCTCTGTGATATAATTGCATCCCCTCCTGCTCCTACATGGGCCAAGTGGTCTACATGCCAAATACAAAACTTAAAAGGAATGGAAATCAAAACTGCCCTCTTGCATCTGCATCAGCAAATCCACCTCAGGGGCCTATAGCACCCCAGTTACTTCTCTATTTACGGACCTCATGCATTTCTCCTCAGAACTACTCCATGGGGTGAGGCAGTGCTGCTAATCCTGCAGTACTGGCAGCTCAGCAGGGACAAATGGCTGCACAGTGCCACACAAGTAATTCACTGTCAGGCCTCGCTCTCCCATGGCTCAGTCTAATGCTCCCTTGCCTGAGACCATGTCCCCTCTCACCACATGTTTTACAGAAAGTGTATTGCTTTGTGTGTATCATATTTTAACTGCATGAAAAGAGATCTGACTACCACATTCAAATCTGCCCAAGAAATATCTACTCTTGCCAAAAATCACTATACAGAGTTTTTATGCAGCTATTTTTAAGAGGGAGACAAAAGATTTCTACAACAGATAAAAGAGGGAAATGTTGCTGGAGAAGCATTGTAGGAAGCCAAAACGTGACACTGATGAGGGACTGGGCTCCAGAAGAGGCTGGGAGTGCTCTTTCCCAGCTCTTGAGCAGAAGGAAATGGGGGCTGTTGCACTTTGCCAGAGTGAGCTCTCGGATTTGCACATCACCTAACACTGTCTGATGGTAGTTCATGTCCAAGCTGCTCAGGTGTTACCTCTCTGTAAATTTTTTTTAATGTTAAACTCAACTCCACAAAGTCTTTTAAGATCTGAGGTACAAGTGGAGAGTTTTGGAGGAGCAAAAGTGAAGTTAGCTGGAGCATCTTGCTCTCCTATAGCTGAAAACTTGAAATAAATAAAACCAGAGATAAAAATGTCAGAAGAAGATGATCTTAGGAAATTCCTATTCTACTCCCCTATCTTTGTAACTCTGTGGCATCTTGTCCCATTTATGCCACCTCTGACAAGGGCTCGAGGATCTCTCCTGAAAGAAGTACTGCAGCCTCAACAAGCAATTTCTCTTATTAAATTGCTGTCTTGGTTAGAAAGAATTCCTAAAGTCAAGACTGTTTCTGCTATTCAATTTATTCACCATGGATGTGGCAGAGCATTCTTGTAACCTGTGACAACCTTTTACATATCTGAGTACTGGTATTAAATCCATTTTCAGCCTTTCTTCTTTAAACAAGCCTCTTCTTCTGATTAAACAACCCAAGATTTTAAAATCTTCCAAAGTCACATTTTTCTCACCCTTTTCCTCCTCTGTGTTGGGCTTTGGTTTATTTTATGTTACCTCCCCTATCCCTACCTAAGCCTATAGATAGCATTTCAGCTGAGGTGTATCAGTTCTGAGAAGAGATATAATATTACTTTATAGTGGAAGAAACAGGATTTTTAAAAAAATTGCAGCGAAGACTTACTTGTAACTTGACAAGTCATCCACTGCACTGCACTGAGGCAGACTTGCAGGATTTCATGATAAATACTTTTGTTTTGATCATAAACCACTGTAATTGTAATGCAAAATATTATCTATCTGCCCTATAATCTCTTTTATCAGGTAGAATAGTGTCAAAACCTTGCTGAAGTCAAGGTTCATATCATGTACTGATTCCCATTGCCCACAGGGCCCATTACGCAGTCAGGAAAGAAAATAAGATTCATTTGACATAGTATGATACATAAATATTTATTTCCAGATGCTTTACTTATTACAGAATTTTTCTGAGGGTTGAAGGTAATTTGACTTCTTCAGTAACTCCTCAATTCCCCCTTTTGCTTAAAAACAAGCACAATAGCTATCTAGTTCTTCATTCCCTCTCCACGGGTTCCCAGGAACACTACTAATGACTCAGAGAGAGCTTCAGACAGTCCTGTAAGTATCCCATTCAAAATTCATCAGACTCAAAGGATTTTTTAAAAAAAATAAAGTTAAATGAATACCCTTTACCTCTCCTTGCCCTTTTCTGGGGAAAAATATCTTTCCCTCCCATCCCCTCCCCACCCCCGCCATCCGCCACGATTTTAATCATGACAGCCTCATGCTCACAACTGACCTTTCATTTGATGAGGATGCAGGAACCCCACTCCACACACATGCCTTTTCTGCATCCTTTGTGCAACTTTTTTGTCTTGTGATCATTCAGTTGACCCTGCTGTTGGCTTACCTGTTACTCCTAGTGCACATGCAGAATAATTTCTTCTTATCCTTGGTGCTGCTGCCTAATGTTGTTTCAGTCCATGTTCCAGCTTTTCTTGGTCTGTCCTTACATGCTCCTGGTACTCTTTCATACTCAGTCCATACTATCTGAACACAGCTTCTTCCTTCTGTGCACCCCATGCACGTACTGATCAGGCTGTCTCCCACTGCAGAGTCTTTCCAGCACTGTGAAAGCCCCCTTACTACCCTGAAAATTTCTCTAGCTCGATCAGTTCTGTGACCAGTTGCTGTGGCCCTCTCACCATGTAAGTGCTGACTTCTTTTCCTCTCTAGTTATTACCTATAAAATTTTCAGGTGGTTTTAGTCTTCTCTGCATGCAGGGCTTCCAGCAAGCAAATGAACCCAAATGAGGCAACACCCCTCCTGTTTTCCCCTGTCTGCTCTTCCTTTCATATTACTATTCAAGCCATGTGAATTATCCCACTAAGACTCTGTTATGCCAATTAAGTAATAATTTTGATCTTGTATTAAGACTTCTAGCTCCACCTTTTTATTCCAAATATTTCTTCCATTAGTATACAGACAACTAAACTACTCACTGGATTGATTCACTACTCTCCCTGTGTCTCCTGTGACCCTATTTTGAATACCAACACCTCTGAGTTTTATGTCCCTATCAGACTGCTCTTGTTTATGCTAACTTTTTTTTCCTAGTCAACCCCTCCCTCAATCCTACATGAAAGGCCTTCTAACTAGGTTAGAAGTTTACTGGATCAACAGCATGGAACCAGTGCAGCAGAAAAAACTAAACACCCTTCAGCAGCATCTCAGGCTATGACAGGCAGTACCCTTTCCTGCTTCTAGCAGATCCAGCAATCAGCAAACCTGCTCTCTTCCCATCAGAAGCAGGTCATCAACTTTCTCAGCTATTCTTTATTTTGGGGAAGGGCTGGCTATGAATCTCATATCTGAGGTCTGGTGTGTGATTTTTTTCTTAGCACGAGGTTTAAATATCTGTTGCTCCCTGGATAACATGTCTATCCTTGAACTTCACACCTGCCTCAGGAGGGAGCCAAGTCCTGCATCCCTACCTGTGGGGAAGCTGTTTCCCTCTCCACCAATGGTGCTGCTCCCTGCACTAGCCAGCCAGTGTGTTTGGGCTTAGAGGTGTCCTCACACCCTGCATCCTCAGGGTCTCCTGACTCCTTTCCCTGAAGCTCCCTACTTGCCACCAAAGACACCCAGAGGTACAGGCACTTCTCCCTCTGCTTGTCTTCTCTTGCCCACTGGAAGCTGGGTTGTAAATCCAACCCAATATAGGGTCTGAGTCATCCAGGATGAGCATGCACCTCCCTGGTGTAGACCAAAGTCAAAGTTTGTCTTAATGTTTGATTAGAGACAGACCGATCCCACTTCACCCTTAAACTGAGAGCTGGAGAGTTGCTCTTCTCTGGGAACAGATTAGATGCTTCAGGGTATAACTTCTGTTCATGGCCATCAGTACATCAGCCTGGACACAAACCCACGATGAGATAGCTTCAGCCAGTCTCTTAAATATCCTATACAAAATTCATCATACCCAGAGGACTTGAAAACACTCGAGAAAGGAGCCTTACAGCTTTCACATCACAGTTAACTCATCAAGCTGACCTGCTTGGAGCCCAGGCAATGTGAGTGCATATCCCTCTGCTTCTTTTCAAGCAGGCATGTTTAAAAAATACTCATCAGCCTCATTTTAGTAAATGTACAAGATTCCACTACAAAGGCTAGTCTTGTGATTATTTTCCCTCCAACTATGTTATGTTCTAATGAAAGAACATGTTGTTTAGCATGTGAAATGTTTAATATCTCAAATCATAGGAAAAAAAGCATTTTTCTATAAACAATGAGAGACCACTAGGAAAACACTAGAAGAATGAAACCCTCTTCCTTTTCCTGTTGACTGTGTGTGCTATGCTTTCAGGCAAAATGGCATTTCCCTCCAAGACCTGCTCCTCCATTCTTTCTCAGCACTTTCTATCTATGTAACTTCCTAAGTTACTATTATTCCTTCTATTGATTATTATTGCCAATACCTGGAAAGCCTATACCAATATCCAGCTCCTCCAAAGGCAGTGCAAACATCCTCACAAGAAATCTGACCACACACTCACAAGGTAGGGGAAGGTGTGAAGGACCAGCATTATTAAACAGGTACCAATTGTACAAGAGCTATTGTAGTTTATGCACCTGTTTATCAGAATATGTTATATTATAGAGAATGAGGAAATTCTAACATTGCTGTTACTGATGGAACTGAGCTGGACAGATCAAAGTGATAATTACTATGTTCTATAAATCCTTATTTTTGATGATGAGGTTTTTTAAGCCTATAAAAACACAGAGCTCCAATTGCAAAAGCTTAAAATTGCCTCTTCAGTAGAAGCAGGGCTTTGATTTCATCTAATTTGACCCTTCCACCGCACTTATAAGTGCACTCCAGTGTGGCTAGAGATAAAAACTTTGAAATTTAAATGTGCAACTTGCAGCTGAGGTTGAATTTGTGAGCTAGGACACAGAGTACCTTTTGATGAGCAGCAGTTTTCATTACAGCTGTCAGAAAATACCTCCCCATTAGGAAGCGATGAGTACATTTAATTCAAGTCCAACCCTTCCAACATCATCACTTACAGATACTCTACTGCTCTATGAGTGAGGTTCTAATAATATACTGAATCATGTGGGACACACCAGGGTGATTAATGCTTGGATGTGAACATGCACTGCACAGAATATATATTTCCCCCTTAAATGAATATATCTGGTTTTCATTGATATTGAGGTAGATTTGCTCTGTACTTGCTCACATGAGGAAGCCTAGAACTGTGGGATCTATCATTCAGTAATAGCTCCTGATAACACTAACACTTGGAACACGGCAAAGTAAAAAATGTGAATTCATATTCACTTTTAATAAACTGAGGTAATTAGTCAGTTGAAATGCAATAGAAAGTGACAGCCTGTGACACATAAAAGACTGCAGACTGACAAAGACAGAGCTATTCTTCATTGCACTAACATCCGTTTCTTCATCAACATGGAATTTTTTTCAGTCTCTTGGCATTTCAATTACATTATAAAAATGAAGGGCTAAAATCCTGTCTCTGCATTTTGTCCTCTCCTCTTTGAAACTAAAGTAAAGAGAAGAGAAAAACACGCTCCTCAATTTGCTTCTCTATCCCATGAAATGATGTCAGGATGGGCCATGGCATCCATAGTACCTGTGGCACATGCAGGAGAAGGTGTTCAAGCCTTGACTTCATCAAGGTGCTGTTGGGACTGTGAAATCCCACCAAAGGGAACAGTCTGGAAGACAGTGAAAATGGAGCAAAATAGGTAAAAAGAAAAAAAAACAGCTGAAGTGTCCATGACTAAAATAAATGGAGCCATGAAACTCAAGATGCTCCAGACACTCTTTTGCTCTGTGCTGGTGCCATCGGTATTTCCCTCTGCATCCCCAGTGCCCAGCATATAAGCTAATGGGCCAGCTGGGTAACTAATTTCTAACATAAAGGGATGTCACCTTTCCACCTCACCTGCTCCCCCTTTCCCCAGTGCTTCCATCCGTTGCTGGGCTGTGCTTTGGGTAGCTGGGAACAAGGAGTAGCAGCACAGTCGTTAGGGCAGTGACCTCACCCACTATGGATGCATTGTCATGGTACTACAACAGAACAGGTCTGATGATAGCACCAGAGTCAAACACAGTCCAGGTCACCAGGGTGTAAATTAAACTCCTGGACTAAGGTGGGAGCCCAGCAGAGATTTTTCCCACTCGTTTCATTCACGACATACTCGGAGCCTGGACACCCCTCACCTTTTGTTAACTCTGGAGCTTGCTGGACCCATCTGTGAGGTCAGGATAAAACTAGTTCTTTCCCTTAAAAAAGATGGTTTTCTCCTTGATTAGCAAAATGGAACAAACCTCTGAAGGATCTGACCATTTCCAGAGGCCACAGAAGCAGAGGAGAATCATGACATTGAGAGCAAGAATGGTGGGTATAGGGAGGAAGAAGGGATGAGGAGGATGGAGGTGAGAGTTCACCTTTCAGCTGACCTTTTGGGAGCAGCAGTGAGACAGATGGCTCTGCCCAAAAAATTTCCAGTTCCTAGTTTCCCCTTTTTTGCAATAATTTTTGGTAAGGTCCTCCTTTGGGGACATAAATGGTGCTATCTTATAAATGGATATGATAAACAGCTACACTTGTGTCATTTCAGCATTTGGCGAGGTTAAGCATATACTGAGAGAAGCAGTACGTTTTATAGATCACCTGCGACAACAGTCAGAAACAGGTGAGATTTTAAGCACAGGTGGTTTTTCTCAGGACTTTAATAGTCTCACTCAACACCTTGGAGTAGCCTGGTGACTAGAGCACTGCTACTCTTCCCACTGTTCAGGTTCTCTGAAAATCTTACCACAGGCCTTCAGCAGAGAAAAAGAAGTGAGAAGAAAGTATTTTTACATTACGAGTGAATTACATTTAAATCTTTTTTAATGACATATGGGCATTTTGCTGAGCAAAAGCCTCAGCTTGTTGACTGGTGAAAGATCAATGACTTACATCCCAGGTGTGCTATTTTGTTAATTTTTGTACATTGTTTTGAGAGCCTCAGATGGAAGGCACCAAGGTTGAGCTGTATAATTTTCTGAGAAGCCTCACGGTCTCATTTGGTTAACTTATATGTCAAAGCAGCTTTTAATTTCTCAGTTGTGGGACTCAAGTCTTAAAATATATCAGCAACCAGAAGGTCCCCTCTAAGTACCTGAATGAAAGGGTCAGATTTTCAACTGTTTCTAGTCTCCTGCAGTTCTTTTTGTTTTAATAGAGATGTGCAGTTCAAAAAACTTTAGCTCCCAGCTGTAGGCATGAGCACTTCTGCTGCTGTGACCTAATGCTTCACAGCACAGTCACTACTTCTATCACCTCAGTGAAAAATGAAGCTGGTGGGAATCTGTATCCTAACTAGCATCTGTGGAAAAATGATGATGATCTGAACTACCTCCACTGACTACCTATTTTCAGTGAAAAACAAGTAATCTTTGCAGAAGGGAAATAAGTAACTATATATTTTGAATAGATCTTACAAGTCTCAGAGAGGGTAAAAAGCAAAAATATGTTAGCAGCACTGTTAGAATTATTCATTTGCGAACCATTTTGTTGGAAATTATAGCCCTGAGGTCTGCCTCCCAGTCCTTCCATCTGTCCCTGAAGTGCTTTGCAGAAGGTGCAACCTGAGCACTGCGGCAGGTTGCTGAAGGCACCTCTTATCTTTTCCACTCTCTAACTGGACTTCTTATGTCTGACCTCTTCCTTCTATTTACAGTAAAAGTGTGTTTTAATAACTGGGTAAACCAAAATTCTGAATTCTAAGCAGTCAGGGATATAAGTTTAAACCTATGTTTATAAATTTGAAATTCATTGTTTATAGATATTTTTAAATAAAATTTAGGCTGTATGAATTAGTCTTTCAAAAGAGTCATGAACAGATTGGATCTGAAGTGCAGGTCAGTGCCTCAAGTGGCATTAAGTATTGACTCGGGTATTAACTCTGGTGAAACTAAACCATTTTGCATCAGCTGAGGGCTCTGCATCTGTTTTTTCAAAACTCAGGCAACTTTTTCCAGAGAGGGTTTAACTCTCATCCTGTTCAGCCAGCAATATTCATGATCAGTGTTCCTCTGCCAGGTCACTACAGAAGTGAGATAAATGTGAAGATGATGAAGAAGTCTTAATCATAGTTACTTTTAACCCTTAGAATTTGTTCATTACCTCTTGAGTTAGTCGTTCAAGCAAATGTCCTTAGCTCTCGCAGAAAATACAAGGGAAATAAACTGGAGCCTGTTTTCACCTTAAGCGGCCAAGTGGTTAAAGGACTAGCATGTAAACAGCTCCACTGCACCCATACTGCATTATGAAGTCCAGTGGGATTCTGCTTTAATCTTGAGAGGAGTGTGAGGGGTTTGTTTTTCACAGGGGCTTTAGCCTACAGTTAAGTGCAAACACCTGCTGAAGTACTGGTAATTAGTAGGTAATTAGTAGCTAATGTTCTTAGAATTTAAAAAGAAAAGCTTACATAAGTAATTACTTACTATTTCTTATAATGTGCTGCTTTTCCTGAGATTTCATATCCCCAGAACATTTGCCAAGTTCCTAGGTTCCTCAACATACAAAATTGTTTATTAATTACACACGTATATTGCTTGTAGAAAAAAATAAATGCATTAAAATGCTAGAAACAGGAGTGAGTTATCTTTTAAATTACAGCACAAGACTCATTGGAAATGACAGAATTCACAGAGGATAACAGCCTTAGAAGGAGCATTAATTTGGGACTGGGGGAGGAGGATGATGGTGGCTGGAGCAGTGAAAGTGACAGCGAGGTAGCCCTGAATGAGTTACTTGGCCTTGAATAGGGGATAGAGAGACAAGTGAGAAGCAGGCTTTGTGGTGGCTGTTTTGCTCAGGCCAGTAAATGTATAGCACAGCTGTGGACCCCCAATTGGACTCATGCTTTGCCAGCTCTGTGCACACATTTCAGGTTGGCTAAGAGTTGTGGTCTGCTCTGGCTCTGCAGCTAAGCAGTTTGAGTTGTATTTCACTTTTTGTAGAAGGATCTTTTCTGGATCACTGGCAGAGCTAAAACATCTGCCTTGTCAAACTCTTCAGTCAGCACTCAGAGTTTTCAAACATGAGAACTCTTTAGGCAAAATTGTGCTTTCCTACATGACTTAGATGAGGATGATACAGCTCTTGAGGCTGTGGTTACACTTGCCAGCTGCCAGTCCTGGTCTTGCAGCACATGGGACATGCTTTATACAAAGGCAGAAGGGCAGAATGCCTGCTGAGGTCCATCCATGACTAGATGATGTTCACCATGTGTCCTTGTGTAGGACCCCACTTGCGGCTCAGCATGAGACCCTTTCTCTAGGGCAGTGGGGTACACACACCTCATCCTCTCTGATGGTGATGCTCCTTCAAGGCACAATGCAGATGAAAGCAGGTTCAGTAACAACAAGAACCATATAATGACAAATTGTAGCTCTGTAGAGATGTTCTTGCAGGGAAGAAGCTGAGTGTAACCCTCTGAGGCTTGAGCTCTGCCATCTTCCTTGAACTTGAGCTGTGCAACCGAGGCCTGGGAGACAGAGAGCTGAGCTCTCTCAGGATCTTCTAATATTGGATAGGGGCTTCTGGAAGAGGTGAGATGGGATAATCTCACTGCCTTTCAAGGAAGTTCATAAATTTGAAGGAGCAGCCTTCCAGCCCATGGCCCTGGTGATGGTAGGGAATGGTCTTGGAGATAACTTCCTTTATCCTTCTTTACCCGACTTCATTGAGGACTTTCTAAACTCAGAGCCTATGGGCAGCCTGGTCATGGCTGCGATGTTTTGACAGAAAGGGGATTCAATTGAAAATGGAGCTACTCTTTAAAGATAAACCATGAGGTGACATCCTTCATTTATTGTTACTAATCAGAGTTTCTTTGCTTTTTATCTTGAAAGTGAATAAGAAAAACACAAATAAACATTCACAAATTGGGAAAAAAGTGAAATTAAAATTAAAAATAAAATGATGGGGGAAAGGACTTTAAAAAAAACTCAGACAAAAACCAAAACCACCCCAAAGCTGGGGAACGTTCATTAGTTTAACCATACTGAGCTCTTAAGGAAAACGCCCACATTTTCATGCAGAGTTTTAATACTAGCTGACCAATCACCTTGCGGTGTTCACCTTGGAAGGCTTTAAACCCAGCTGTATCTTAATAACAACTAATATCAACTCCTCTCACACAGAGGCAGCAACTCTCTGAGAAGGTGCATAAGTGCTAGGGCAGTATTTGTTTCCTGAACAACTGTTTTGCTTTCTCCTGGTGAAGACAAACCAAGTAGAATCATAGAATAGTTTAGGTTGGAAAAAACCTCTAAAACCATTAAGTCCAGGTGTTAACTGAGCACTGTGAAGTCCACCACTAAACCATATCCCTAATTTGCTTTAGATTCATATACCATAACCCCCAACTCAGGATTTCCTGACCTGCAAATGGCATCGCCTTTCAGGACAAATAAACTCCTGAAGGCATCCTAGGTGATTATTTTTCCTTGCAAAGGCCTTATGAAAGGCTTTGCATCTTTCACAATGTTTATTTCAGTGAAAAAGTGCTAGCTTCATTTTTTTAAATTAAAAATAGTGCATGCTACATACTTACATGGTAATGATTTGCAAAAGTATTTATGTTTCCTAAATAAGCAGTAATTAAAAAAATTAAACAGCAAATCTGTAGCCCTTTAGGAGCTATTTCCTGCCACTGTGCTATGCACCAGGGATTCATGAGGCTTCCTAATCATAGCTGGGGACCAAAGCAGATTATTTGTGCTTCAAAGGCATTGCGCTGTACATCCAAACTACTAAACACCATCCCTATGCTTTAGTACCATTAGTGGTGTAAGACTGCGAAAGGCGTTGTGATTCACTTTAAAAGGAAAAAATGTACCCCTCAGTCTCTCTGTTTTACATCCACACTCTCATATCATGTTTTGCTAAGCAGAAGCTAAATTACTATGGAAGGAGGTATGGTAAGAATATTGACACAGGAGGATAGTCTCATATTCCTTAAGCTGCAACAGAAAACTGCTTGAAAGAGCACGAAAATACCACACAGGAGTTTAAGAAAGGAAGAGCAATTAATTCAAATAATTTTCAGCACAAATTGGCATTAACGTACAAACACAATTTGGCCAGGACATTGGATTAATGGATCTTGCCAAAGGGTTTATGGCATTAAATCATCTAATCTAGCCGTGCCTTCAGACCTGAACAAAAGACCAATTCTATAACTCAATCCCCTCTGTGAACCCACTCCAAGTGCCCTGAAGTTCCTAATGCAGTCATTTATTTTTTCCATAAAACCCAAACTTGAATAGGCATCATATTTTCACTGTTTCTCCAGCATGCTACTTAAGATATGTCTCAGCATGAGGACTCACTTCAGTTACCTGATCAGAAGTTTCAAATGCTGTTTGTGATAACCCATGGTGCCCAAGACATTCATGAGAGTGGGAAGATGTAACATATCCCTGAGGGAAGGCTCGTGGCTTTCTGGACCAGGAACTACTTGCCTTGTCCCATGTCTATTGGAAATACGAGACTGGTGGAATAACAATTCAAGCTGGTGTTGTAATGAACTGGTAGTACATTTGAATTCCACTGTGATAGCCCGTTTTATTATTATCAAGAAATATATTCTTACTATATTCAGAATGTTTCTTGTTTTGCTTCTCTGTAAAAATTTAGAACCAGATAGAAAACAGTTTTTCTGGGGCTACTACATCTCCCTGGAGAGTTACTGGGGACTTGAGCTGGATAATGACATTTTGCAACTTGATTCCTGAAAACTGGTTTGATTTCAGGTCCATCATTTTACTTTTGATGCAAACTGATGGTAGTTAGCAGAGCAAAAATACATGTTCTTCTCTCTCTGTCTGAGTCTCAACTGATGCATCAGTTACCCAGCTGATCTATCAATTTGCACATGAAAAGCTCTGCGGCTAATTTTGCTCTCAGTTATACCCATTCTGCTCTGTTCCTTTCATTGGGGTTGACAGGTGTAAATGACAGCACCTGATTTTTTTACTCTGTGACCTTATAATGAAACAAATGAGATTCTTTAGGACTCAGTTGCCTGTACATTCATAATAATAAAGTAACTGCAGTGACTATATATGGCTTCATTGCTGCCTTGGGGGACTTGCTCAGCAATCTTATTTGGTAACTGGGTGATGATCCGTCCTGGTCAAGCTTGGTCCAGGTTAGGCCTGGGATAGTGGTGGGTAAAAGCTGCAGCCATACGAGGGCCCTTCAGTGAAGGTTGGTATATGAGTGCTACATTCATAGCAAAGAGAGATATATCTTAGGTTTATTGCAAGCACTAGTCCATATCTGAAATCACAAAAGATAAGTGCAGTTCATTAGAATCCTATTACACTCTCAGCAGTGAGGATCTGAACTCAAGTGGGCTGAATCTCCCCACTTCTCCCATGTCCAGGCTGAGACAGATAAGTGAATCCATGTGGGGGAGTAGCAATCCCAGGCTGCACTCAGGAATCTTCTTTCAGGGCTCTTGGAAAGCTTTTATGAAGTTTACAATAAACTTACATACAACAAACTGGACAGTATAAAGAAAAGAACAGGTCAAAGAACAGGCTAATGTTATATGCATCTTAATGTTCAGTTCTTGTCTCATATTTAGTGACGCTTTTTCTTGGTTTAAACATGCTATTTAGAAGCACCTCTTGATAAAGATTTCTTTTTATAAAAATTTATAGCTGCAGACACATATTCATGATTATCAGAAATTTTAACGTGTTTACATAAATAAAAAAAGCTCACAGCCTGTGATTTTCAAGAGCTGGATGAGATGAGAAAATGGATAGCACATTAAGAAAAGTCAGACCAAGTACTGTGAACTCAAAGAGATCTTCTTTTCCTCTCTCCTCCCTAACTAGTGCCTTTGCATCATTTTTATCCATGAACTTACCATGTACATATTTCAGCACTGTGGGTAGATATCACTGAAACAGTCAGTAATGACATATTATAGTGAAGGGAGCAAGAGGAAAGGAAACACAAACTAATGTAACACGTGAGCAAACTCTGTGTATCAAAAACTGGGTTAAAAACTTCATCTGTGCTCTTTGGTTTACATTATGCAGTGCTTTTCATCTGGAGTAGGCACCCATACAGGCCATACTCATGTCACGACTGCAATGCATTAAAACCTTTGAACAACACCAAGTATTTCCAACAGAGAACCTGTGCACCTTACAAAGACTGCAGCAGCATATAATTTCATTTTGTTTCATATCTTTTGTTAAGTAAGGACACATCTTAAGCCCAGGCTTTGTTTTATTGCTTAGATAACTGAAAAGCTGTAACAAGGATGGAACCCTTGTTTGATGTCAGCTCCAAAAGTCTTTCAGGCCCAAAGAATTAGCGTGGTGGGAAAGAGGAATGGAGAAGTGAAACGATCTAGATCAGTTTTGAAGCCTTGTTCCTTAAATCCAAACAACACTTCCTCACTGGCCTTCTCCCACAAGAGGAATAGTCTACATGGGAGTTGGACTTCAGCAATGATTGCCACAAGTTCAGGTAATGTGGTGGTAGTGTCCTAAACATCTAGCTGCACAATAACATAAATTCTTGCCTGCACCAAGATTTCCCTGTCAGTATATGCTGCTTTCTTGGGTGCTCATTAGAAGCCTTTAAATGCCTGTCAGAATTCATCACCCACTTTCCCCCCCCTCATCTCACTTTCACAGGTCTTGTCTCTTTAATCACATAATTCAATTATTGAGCATGAAAATATTTTCCCCTGTATTCTGATTGTTCTGTGGCTGATGATGGTGTAAGGTACCATGATGGAGTGCACTCAAGGACCTCTTAGATGAGCATATATATTTGCATTGCTAATTTAGTGCCTTGAGAGGGAAGGCAATGGTTGACTTTGTTCCTTGTTTGATTCATAGGTGTCTCATTTTACTAAGGATTGATTTGTGTGTAGTCATGGAGAAGGGCTGGATGTACAGTCTGAATTGCTAGCACTTGTGCACAAGTGAAATATTGCTTGTTTGCAAGCAGATACTGAAAAATGGGAAAACAATTTCATTACAAAAGATTTATAAAAGTGTTTGTGAGGAAGCTCTGTGTCTAAAGACCTACACAAGGAGAAGCTTTCATTCTGCATGGACCAGAAAAGGGAGATGATCCAAGGAGAACTTAAAATGGATAGGTTGAAACAAATAGAATTCATTCATAACACAAAAATAAATATTTTGCATGGGCTTAGTATAAGCATTGTGCTCATATGATGCTGGTAGGATGCAATAAAAGCCATAAATCAATGCAATCCTGAAAAGAATAATGTTTCTTTAAGAAGTGGTATAAGACTGGAGACTTAGCCCAGACCAAGTACAAAGTAGAAAGCTTCACAAAAAATAATTGAGGTCCCTGCAAAATATTTCAATTTTTTATTGATTGAAGGCAATTATCCCTTAATTGCATATTTAAATGAGGTATTAGGAGGTTTAACTAAGCAATGCCTCTTAATTGCTGCTGCACACTAGGTGTCACAGATTGTGTTTATTTCATATGTTAATTAAAGAGAATGGGTATTTTATTTTATTGACTAGCAGGCTCTTCAGACTGTACTGCTTAGGACCAAGGATGTCTCAGGTGTCCACAGTACCCTGGGTATTACTGTAATCCTTAGAAAGATTCCGGTTTTAAATGAAGAGGTATATCTCCATTTCATGGATATTTTCAGCCACTTGGACCATATACAAGTAGTATATGTCTCTATATATAGAGGGAGAACCTGAACCCAGGTAATATTAACTCAAACAATACAGAAAAGCTTAAGTGCCAGCACAACCACAGCAAAGGTATGCACATCAAGAGTACAGGTATTTCCTTTTTGTGCTGAACACACAGCTCTAAGACTGTGAAGCAGGATCTGATGGGGCTGAGATTTGAAATATCTGGCATGATTTCCAGGATATGGCATTAACCTTAGAGTTTTTTTTTGTTTAGTCATGTGTGGTTCATATCTTGGAGTTAACAGTCCCACTGTCATGAAATTGTGGGGAAGTGTCTGGATCCCACATGGTAATTCTGAGCTGGTTTTTGGCGATAGCTTTACATGAATGTCAGGGTGTTCTATGAAAAAAAAAGAATTTCTTGTCTGACTAAGAGTGTAGCTGCTGAAAGAGTGATATACAAGCAGAGCCAAACATTAAGTTGGAGTTTTAGTTCTTTTCTGATGTGTAGTACATGTCTACTACATGTGTGGTACACAGGGTCATATGCCTCAGGCTCTCACAGTACCCACCTTTTCTATAAAATAAAAATAATCAGCTGGAGTGTTGAAGAGGCAAGAGAAAAGATATCCTATCCAATCACAGGAGTACTATGTTGTATCTGGATGGAGGGGGTAGATGGATGGATACTGCAAACTGACCAGATGCAAACCTTCTCTGGGACAGATACCATACAGCCGTGTTAGTGAGGTTTGTGCCTGAGCTAATAAGGCCCACTGGGAGGCAGAGTGCGTTAATTCAGGAATACTATAACACTCATGCCGTGAAACAGCTTCTGGATCACAGTAAGTGAGGCTCAGAGCACGGGCAAAGGGGATACATCTGCTCAAACACGGCACATCTCACAGTGTGGCAGAGCTGGTGAGAAACTGAAGGTGGTTTCAGGGCATATCAGACATGTGCCTGCTTGGGGCACAGAGAAGCTTTCAGAAATATGTATAAGGAGAAGTGATCTGCAGTTGGAACCAGAGGAAAAAAGATCTGCCAGAATGACCATGGGAGCGGAGGTAGGGAGTCTATCCTATTACAGGAAAACTCAGAAACACAATGTATTTTGTCTGGAAAACCAGAAAGAGATGGTAGGAGCCTGAGCAATCTTCAGGCACAGGCCTAGGGCAATGGGCTGCATCCTTGCCTGAGGAGGCAGTGACAGGTTTGCAGTAGGAGCAAAGGCTTTGGCCATGTGCCAACTTGCAGGGTTTTCACAGGCAAAAGCAAGGTGCAAGTGGGTGGAGGAAGATGTGGGGAATGAAGAACCAGGATTCCCCAACAGTTTCTGGGGTAAAGGGTCTTGAAAGAGACAGAGAGAAATTCATAGACTCTTTTCCACTCTGCCCAAATTTTTCCTCTCCAGGGAAGTCCCAGGGACTCTTCACAATTTCTGACCATTTCCTGTCTTTTTCTGCTCCCTCCCTGGCACCTCTTCTGCTGGTCAGTGTTAAAGAGAAGGCTGTTTCTGCATTACTGTGTGTTCACACCATTGGCATTCATTCATAGAGGTGCTGGGTGTTCAGCTCTGGAAAACTGGAGACCCATGAGAGCAAAAAAGCAAAATTCACATAAGCATACATGGGCATAAATTCCCCTTGAATCAATTCATGCTGGAAATTGAGTGTATCTTCAAGAAATAGCAGAGCAGTGAGGTTCAGAAACAGCCTTCCAGTTAGGACCATGGAAACAAAAAGTACTCTGAAGGTGGTGTTTATTTATTGAATCACCAGTTAGTGTTTTGGAGCTGGTTGTTGTTGCCCAGGAATAGCTCTTCCCAGTCTACGTTCAAATATAATCCACAAATTGTGTTTCTGGTGTGTTTTTCTACCTTTTCCTGAACTTACATGGGACTTTCAAAGAAGCACCAAAGTCCCATGACTGTTCTTTGATGACAGGGCATCTGGCTTTCTTTGGTGTTTGGGAAAAAACAACTACTGGTGGGATGATTATGGACATCATTTCTGCCTTCTGTCAGAATACAAAAATGCAGTGCCAGAGTAAGACCCATCAGCTTCAAGTATTGACTGGACTGTTAGACTGAACAGTGAATTTGCACTCTTTAAAATGTGTTAAATCCAACCCTAGATTAAATTTAAACTACTTTGCTACAGCATAATCCACAAGGAATAACCTGACTTTTCATTGACTTTAACAGAGCCTCTACTGAACAATTAAAGCAAAGCACAAAATATGCAGTGTGGGTGTAGAGACGAAATGGTTAATAGCTTTTTTTTTTGTGTGTGGGAATTTTCCCTTTTAGTTTTTACTGTCATTATAATTAGCAAAGCCCAAGGGTTCAAATCTGAGCTAACAAAGGGCAGCGGCATAATAGTTTGTGTTTTGTTACTGCTGCTTATTACATCTATCATTATCATCTCACCATGACCTTGGGCTTCCCCCACTGGTTTATCATCTCTTCTCTTCATCTTGTATGTCTGCTGAAAGTTCTTTGGAACAGATCTGGTGTTTTGGTGGTCCAGACCTACAACAGGACTTAATTCTACATTGAGAACTTAATTCTACATCTACAGGAACAGCTTCTATAAAGAGAGCTAAGAGTTGCATGGTTTAATGACAGATCATTTGGGAAGGCAAATCCTGCTGTGTTGAGTGTGTCCTCCTGGGGTCTGATAGCCTGGGGTCTGTTGTAGGGTCATACAGGGGCAGAGCCATACATGGTAGGATGTTACAAGACTGGACAGGGAACAACTCTGCTCTGCCTCAGAACATAGACCTCTGTGCTCTGGATATAGGGACACAGCAGGTGAGCTGCTGCAAGAACCCACGGAAAAAATAGGAGTCTTGGATATACCTCCAGTTTTAAACGGGCTCATCAGCTGGACATTTCCCTCCAGTACAGATGGGCCAGGCACAGCTGCCCCGGCAGCTGCAGAAGCTTTGTGTGGTCAGTCTCCAAAAAGTTGAGATATTTTTGTTTATCTGTCATCTTTGGACCAATGCAAGAATGTATGGGTGAAACATGTCAGCTTTTTAATGATTAAATGGGAGATCAGACTGGACAATTTACAGTTTCTTTTTGGCCAAAACTTTGTGGAACAATGTGTTGTCCCTCACTGGTCAATGACTTCCAAGAAGTCCAGAATTTAGCCCATAATATAGGAGAGGCTTAATATTACAACACACACAGCACAACGGCGTGAAGAGAACCAAATGGGTCTTGACATCACCGGCCTTTTTCCCCCTTCAATTCCCCAGTGCAGTAACTATTTTTTGAGCCTCATCTCTAATGGCAATGGAGAGGAATCCAGCATCAGCCAACCATTAGGGCTCTTGCCACTGTATAATTATTTCTTCTCCTAGTGAGTCTAGGCAGGACCATGATCAAAATATTGTGGGCTGACCACAACCTTCTGCTGCCGTGAGAGGCGTCAAACTGCTGTTTGTGAGGGCAGGATGGAAATTTCAAAGTTAACCTGGTTCCCATCTCTGAAACTATTTAACTGTAGCACACAAAGCATTTGCGGTGCACAGGGAATTCAGTCGTTTTATGCAGGTCAGCCATATGATGAAAAATTTTTTATCAAAATGTTTAACTTCAAAAAGGGTTAGATTCAATTTCCTGGTGAAGGCTCAAGTCAGTTCTTATTTTAATCTCCCCTGCGTGCCTGCCCCTAGGTAAAATGTCATTGTATTTGGTTGTAATAATCGTAGTCATTTGGCCAGCAACAAAATCACAGGCCTGAACATTTCTGACGGTTTAATCCAAATTCAGATCCAGATATGTCACCTGTTCCATCTTTGAAATGACTGGACCCATTTATTTGCACCTGGATCATCAAATAAAGATGCAGCTCTGTCCTCTGAGGTCCTTGGGTCTATCTTACCTTATCTGCTGCTCCCCAGACAACATTTTTCCTTTTTAGGGCAGCTGCTCCCAGTGACTGATTCTGAAGCTGCTGAAAGAATGTGAACTCTTCTCTTGTCCAGGGAAACCAGTGATGTCTCATTGTTTGTGTATTTCTTTTCATAAGTAGTCCATGAATATGCTTCCTTAAGTCACTGAAGGAAAACACTTCCAAGAAAAAACTCCTGTCTTGTCTTTAAGAAAAATATTTGGACTGGTAAAATGCATTGTGCTATGAAGGATAGTTCCAATTTACAGACTCATGAGCTTATGAGTAGAATAAGCCTCCATCCTTATCTTTATGTTACAGCAATGGCACCCACATACGATAAGTCTTCACTGGCAGAATTTTGAAAAAGTAATTCCAGTGCAGTGAATATAAAATAAATGCTATCAAGGAAAAATATTTTTTGCTCCCCTGGAATAGAAAACATTATTGAAACTGTTGGCTGCCTCAGGAGTCTATTCATGCAAAATCTATTTCTGCAGTCAAAATATATTCTATTCTGCAGATATTTTTTTCAATATGTGACTGAGACTTGAAGACAGAAAGAAATAGCCATTTCATCCAGGAAAGAACTGGCATGTGGTCTGGTTTTAGGTGAGTGTAGATTTTGCATGAAAATTACAGTAATTATGGGTATTTGTAAACAGCGATTTTTGCACTTTAACAGCCTAATCGCATGGTCAACAGCTGGAAGTTGCTCTATGCAGATTCTTACCTAACACATAATAAAAGTCACCCTTTGCTGCATTTCCACAAAGAAACAAATTATAGCACAAAAGAGACCTGCCAAATGCAATCTTTCATCCTCTTCTGGTTCTTAAAGAGGATATTTGAATATTCTGATTTTAAAAAAAGGGATAAAACAAAAGGAAAAATAATTTATGTATATCTAAAACATGTGTCTAAAGAAAAAAGGATTGGAAAATGCTGATGTATATGTACTTCTTAGCCTTTCATTGTAATATATGCATTTCTATTGCATTTGAAAGTTCCTGTGTCATGCCTGGTACACATCTGTTCCTTTCATTTTTAATTCTGTTTTAAATACATATTTTTAATTTCTCCCTATTGTTTTCTCAAATGGTTCCATTACAGCAATTTAAGAGCATATCCAACAAGCAAAACCACACAAAACGACTCTTGTCATACTGAAAATCTTGGCAACCTGATGAAGAATTTGCTATCAAACTGGAAACAACAATCAAAATAGAAAACCAGAACAAATCCAACAAAACCTGTCTTCCCCCTAAACTGCTGGGAAACACCTCAGCTTAGCATCCTTGTCCCCAAGTGTGCCAGTCCAGAGATAATCCAACCAGTTAGAAGTTGCACTAGCTGGCATTGGTGGTTTGCATTAATCTCTTTCTTTGCATTAGAAGTGCCTGGGCAATAAAAGGGCAGTTACTGTAGCTCGGCTGAAAAATGGTAGCTTCAAATCCTTAATTTGCTGGTGATGAATACCCTTTATCCTTAGGATTTCTAATAAGACACTGTCACTATCTATCACTTCTAATCTTCTGCATCTTTGCCCCTATTTCTTTGCGGAACATCAGCTAACAATTGTGCTGATTTTCTATAGTCAGGTTTTCCAAAACGAGTGTACTGTTGATATACCCACAGCTTCACCAAGAAAAATGCACAATGCCAGCTCTCTCTTTCTTGTCTTTGCAGTTACTTTCCTTCAGTCAACTCCCTCATAGTTACAGAGATTGCATTAACAAGCACTGAGTTATATAAATCTGCACACCTGTGGGTTTATTTGGAATTAGTGAGCTTGTATGTGCAGTTTATAAGTCAACACTAGCTACTCAAACTCAAGTATAAATTTAGTTTAAAACTTGCAGTGGAGGAAGAACAACTGCTAGAAAACTATGGAGGAGTGAACACCTTGAAGAACTCAAAGCCTCTATAAGAAACTACATTTTAAAGGACCAACAGCAGAACCCAAACCATGGCCTGTGGGGCCCTGTCCCAGGTGCATGCTGTTTTGTTGGGGCAAGGGTGGGATGCCAGTTTTCTGGGGCTGCAAGTGAGACCTGAACATCTCCACCAAGTCCTAGATGAGAGAGAGCTCAAAGCAATGCACTGACAATGCTCTGGCGTACAGCATGTCCCATGTAGCTAATACCAGCCTAACACTTGAGGCTGTCCTGCAGGTCTGGAGAACCACAATTCTGGGGGAGTCTGAATGCAACCAGGGCAGCAGTGAAAGTTGTTCTCTCTTTCCCATGGTGTTACAGGGACTTCCTGGCTGCTGACTAGGTTGGAAGACACAGTCCTCATATTGTACTTAAAAGGCTTTCCCTGAGGCTTTTCTCTTACCCCTTCCTTACCTCTCAAAGGCATCCTCCTTTTCATCAGCAGGCACTCGGCATTATATTTGGGTTGATTTTACTCTTTCTCCCTTTTTGCCACTGTATATGTTATTATTTGTTAATTTATGAATTGCTGCGAGTCTTTGGCTTGACTCTTATTAAATAACTGCACATTTTAAAGGTGTTTAGTTCTTTCATTGCTAGTATTAATCGCTTCACTATCAATTCCCTATTCCCATCTGCTGTTTTGAAATAGCATTATATATTATTATGCCTCTTCATTGTTTCATCTCTCTGTCATAGCTGACTGCTTGTTTACCTTCTTTGGAGTTTCCAAAATCCTTTTTCTGCCTTGTTCTCATGGCAATGCTCCAGTTCCCTGAGTCCTGGTGTGCTCATCAGAGATGCTTCTGGGTAATCTTTAGAGTATCTTGCTCCAGAGTTTTAACATCTCTCTCAGTTTCCCTCCCTCTTCCTCCCTGGCTACCTGTCCTGTCTCTCTGCTGAAGGTAACTGCCCTTTAGTAGCATCAGCAGAACTGTATTCATACCTGCTGCTCAGTCTGGCATCTCACTTGAAATCACCAGTAGAGAGAAGAGGTACTGCTGTGTTACAGGGAAGCCTCCACTGACTCCGTTCATTTCTGACAGGTCCCTCTCGGGTTCCAGAGGAGAACCAATGGGATTTGATTAGGTATTTCATGGCAGAATTACCTTGGATGTTGCTGTAAAACTGTAGTATCCCATTTACTGCTTTTTTTCTCCTTGCTTATCCTTTCTTCTATTGCATTTTTCCCCTTTTCCAGCCTAACTGGCATCCCAATTTTATCACTTCTTCTTTCCTCCTTGCTAATAGCAGGATTGTTTCTGTGCTGTTTTGAGAATTCTCTGATACAGCTATTTTCTCCTCCAGTCATCTAACCAATATATTCTATGGATGCTTCCAATATTCAAGACATCAAATGTCATTACCTATATTTCAGGCTTTTTAATTTCTAGCATCTGAAAAAAAAAGTATTTATACTTTAATAGGACACCATTAATAAAAGGGTTGTGGTTTTTCAACAGCCTTTTAAAGGACCAGCCATAACTTGCATTTTTATCCTTGCAATGCTAAGATGCATGAGCAGAGAAGATAATAATGATAAACACTACTTCAGCCAATGTCCCCTACCACTGCCACCTTTGCAATCTCTTCTCTGTCTCTTCACAGTGGCCTTGTCCCACACTGTCTGGGTGAATTCCTGCTGCTTGTTTCTCAATCACAAGGGTAATTTTCCATACATTATATTTTGTATGACTGTGTGTATGCAGAGCTGCAATCCTTTTCTGGAGGAGAGGGAAATACTGTTTCAAAACACAACTGGAAACAGAAATATTGTTCTGGCAGAGGGTTAGGAAACACCATGCTGTGCAGGCACCATGTCAGATAAATGCTGTCATACAGGGACCAAGCTCTGTTGTTGAAAGGAGCCATCAGCTTTATGTGTTGATCCTGTTCTTCCTTTTTTTTCTTTTTTTCTTTCTTATTTTTCCCCTTATTTTTTAATTTCTAAATTTTCTAAATTTAGGGGAGGGCGGGGGGGGGGGGGGGGAGGCAATTACTATCCAGTTGTTCTTGCCCAGTGCTTGGTTAGACAGACTTAGTTTTGCTCCTACAACAGATATTTACAAACTGGTTATCCAAAACAGGGCAATTCTGTAAGCCTTCAGATTTCATTTTGCAGCCTGATTAAGCCAAGCTCCATCTTCTCTAGTAAAACTAACAGTCTGTTTCCCAAGCATCTTAGAAGTGGTCTCTACATCAATTTTAGTTTGAATTTCTGAGTGTGGGCAGCCAGAGAAGACAGTATTTCAGATCTTGCCTCAGCTTTTTTTCACACAGTTATCTTAATACTTTCCTGTTACTGCTGAGACTATCTTGCAAGGGTGGGCCTCTGGCAGCCTATAGTAATTCATGCTTTCATTAGCTCCTTTACCAGCTTAATTAATCTCAGTCATTGTCAGCTGATGAGAGCTCCTCTTACAGCCACTGTGGTAGCAGTCCCTCAATCAGTAGGATTTTATTTTATTCTATTTCTATAATGCATCTATTCTTTCTGCTGACTGCCCTCATCCTCTTTTGTACTAACACTTTCTTTTAGATATGGATAATCATTAGTATCCCAATCAGGGTCCCAAAAGTGATGGTTCTCCCTACTTATATCCAGGTCATCAGGAAACAGAGAAAGAAGAAACATCCCAGAACTGAAGCTGGAGAAAATTCATTCATGTCTCTTCTTCAGCCCAACAGTTCTTTTTGCAGTACTGCAAGTGGTCATCTTCATTCCAGAAGGCTTCCACTCAAGAGTTCCTCTGTGCATTACTATTTTCACTAGTTTAAAAAAATATTTCCCATCTGACACTTTATTAAATGCTTTTGTGAAGCTCAGATAAATTATATCTACCATGTTCCCTTTGTCTAGAAAATCTTTTATGTCTTAGAAATGCTATCAAGTTAGTCTGAAACAGCCTACCAACCCAAGCCCTCTGGTAATATCTTAGTTCATTCCCAGTTTATCTCAATGACTTAAATTACTTCTTTCTTTCAAAATTTGTTCCAAAGCCTTCAGACATTTTAGGTCAGACTAACTTGCAATTGTAAGATCCTTTTTCTTCTCCCTCTTAACTGTAGGTACTGCCTTTACCGTTTTTGAATCCCATGAGCAGTTAGGCTCATCATGAATACCTGTGACTGTTCCTGTAGTTTCAGGTGCCAGTTCTGTCTGAATTCTAAATAAGATTATCCAGGCTTTCCTAACTTCAGACAATTAAGCTCTTAGATTTTTTTGCTGCTGTTTCCAATGTACTAAAGCCTGATTCCCATTATATATCTTCCCTTTGCCCTTCTGTTCAGTGTCATTACTCTTACTGAGGTTTGAACTAAAGGCTCTTTAAGTGGCTCTTTATCTAACAGGTCTATAGATCTCTGTGTTTTTCCCCCTCCTGCTAGGAATACAGCTTTGAGATCTTATTAACACCAGTGGTTTGAAGAATCCTCGAGCCTCTTTCCCATGGCATTGCAGAGACGCACAGTGTGTTGACTTCAGTGGCCAGGGTGCTCAGAGCACTTAGTCCATCAGCGCTTGCCCTTTGAAATGGAGAACATTAGTTCCAACCTTACTTTTGTTTGTTCTTCCATTTAATGTAAACTGAATCAAGGCAAAATCACTTGAGCCAGTGCTGTTTCTTGGCTCAGGTCTACTAAAATGTCTTCATTGCATACCCAAACCAAAAGAAAATTCCAGTCATTCTTTTAATATCTTTCTGTTATAAACACAACTGTATGTATTATTTATAATTGTCTTCACTGGCTACTTAATTTCAGTGATACCAGATTGGCCAGCAATCTTTTTAGGAAGCATTTTGTCTTGATTGTGCTTAGTAGAGAGGGATAAAGAGCCTGACAGACAGGAGGAATCTTAAACATAAATGGAGATAATTGAAATTTGACTGTAACAAATTCCAGCCTTTTTATCCCAAATTAGGATGAAACACAGAAGCATTCATATTAAAAGGGGAATGTTTCCAGGTCAAATGAACTGCTTGAAATGTTTCATTTTTTCTTAACTCCATTAGAACTGATTCAATAACCTTTTCATTTGTTTTTCCCCTCTGGCATTTTGAAATTTGAAAAAAAAATGACCTTACAGAGATTAAAATTACTTTAATATTAAATGTTCATATTTTTATTCTTCCTAGAAAATGTATTTTTAAATGACTTCCTGATCTGTTTCATACAAGGCAGTGGATTTAAAATATGCTTGCCCTGTAACAAAAAATAATGAGGAATGTGCAATGCATGTGATCAGTCACAGTTAAACAACTCTGCAAACTGTAGAAATGTTCCCTGAGTTATTCTCACTGTGACCTGGGGTTCTGCTAGGTGTATTTCTACAGTACCTCTTTCTGCTTTGCCATCACTGTAAGTTTGGTGGCATGTTCCCTGGGAGGGAATAAAGGTCCCTCGATGCAAACATTACACTGATTGTGGTAGATTTTGAGGGCTTGTTGTCTCTGCAGAGAGGACAGTCCTAATAAAGAGGCATCTGGGCCTTCTTGTCTCTTTTCATCTATTAAGATATGTCAGGCTAGGCTCTGGACAGCTGGATTGTGATGGTTTTGCCCCCAGGGTGTTTTGGGGTAGTACGGTAGGAGAGCATTGCTATCTCCAGGAGCCAGTGAATCTGAGAATATGTCTCAAGGATGAAACCTGGAGAAGTGCAAAGAATGATTTCATCTTGATTAATTACACAGTATTGATCCTCTGTGGAAAGAGCAATTATCCCAGACACTCTTCTCGCTGAAGTGAAAGCCACCGGGAAAGCCATTCTGATAAAGAGGATGAACGCTTTCCCTCCAAAGGGCTCAAATGGTTTTATCCTGAGGGTCTGCAGTGTTAAATTTAGACTCAAAGGGAAAAATATTTGAGCTTCAGTGTAGATGTGCCCAGCTTATATCAAGTGCAGCAGAAGTTGCACAGACAAGAGGCAGGGTTAAAACTCAACTCCAGTGGGTAAAGTGTGAAATCTAACCTTGTGCTTCTTTTCACGAATGGCTTTGTCCAGAGATTTCAAAATCTGGAAGTTGTCTGTTGTATGAGGATGTCATTCTCCTTCCCCCATTGCCTTGCCAAGCTGTGGATATCTCCATAGGCATTGATCTGATGGTTGACAGATTCTACCCTACGCATTAAGGAAATAGAGCTTCTTAAGGAGGAACATGAATCTGCCAGGTGCAGGCTATCTCACATATATGCTGACATTGTCTTGTCTTCCATTTTTGCTATGAGGTGTGACTCTTGATTTTTTTTTTTAAAGTTCCATGTCTTTTAGTCTATATACATGATGTGTATTTCAATAGAATTTGTAGTACAGGCCTAAGCTTAAGTTTATGCTCAAATTCAAGCCCACTAATTTCCCTAACATTTTCTATGTTTTTTTCACTAGGCTTCATTGCCTAAAAGGGAAGTGTTTCTACCCGCTGAGGCTAGAGCCACCAACATTCAGTAAAATCAGTGTTAATCCATACCCCCTGTGCTTACTCTCTTTGGTGCACCTGTAGTGTGGTCTTCCACCACCCCCTTCGTCTGAGACTGTTGTGACTCTGTAGTCCTCCACAATAAACAGGCCTGAGGTTTTCTCAGCTTGTTGTCAATGCCATCATTATCTTTCTGCCCCACTGAGGTAGGCAAGGAATTTGAGGAAGAAATCCCCCTTAGCTGTAGATTCCTTTCCCTTTGAAGTGTTGCTGGTCACATGAAGCCTGTACAGATCCCCTCAGGGATGTTACTCTTGAGCTAGCTATTCCAGCACACATCTCTTTTCCCCTAGTGAGCTCCTGTGTTAAGAATCACTCACATTAACCATTTGCATTAACAAATCCAGATAAACTGGTAGCTTGTGCCTACTGCTTCTATAGCACAGCTTAAACCATTGATTCTCTTGCCAAACTCATTTTGATCCCTTGTTTATTGAGATTTAGTCCTGATCCATCACCTATCTTTTCCTCACTTGATCACTATGAGAAGATTTATAGAAAGGTTTATATGCTTTGAGAAATCTTTCAGTCCTCTTTTAGCCAGTGCCATGCCAAACACAATGCACACTTCCCTCCAGGAGCTGGCCCTACATTTTAACAAACTGCTCTTTTCTTCTGCTTAGATTCTCCAAACTACAATTCCCATAGTACCACTCAGAGAAACACACAGCTTTGGTGATGTCAGTATCTTACACTCAGCTGCAGCTGGGATTTGGGTGAAAACAATTTTATAGATATGTACAGGCTGTGTAGATGACTGACTTTTGTAGCAGCAGGGTCTATATCAAAATATTTTCCACTTTGGGAAAGTGGGTAAAATTGCCAATGTGGTCGTAATGCAAGCTATAAAAAGATCAAAGTTGCAATGTTCTGCAATAGCATCATCCATTGAAATGTAGCAGGAGCTCACTGGAAAAAAAATGCTCATACAATATATAAGACATTAAATATTCTGTTACATTACTCTTGCCACAAAGATTGTAATGAAAATGGGAAATGGCACAAACGTAACCCATTCTCATTACAATCGTTAGATTGTAATCTTGTGCTCTCCTTCTCAAGAGAATGCTAAATGAGATTTTAAAGTATGGAAAATAAAGGAGCAAATAGAAACTGGAAAGCAAAAGAGGTGAGGTACGATAGACTACTCCTGCGTTCTTATGATCTTTATTTTTACAGTAAAGCAAGAGAGAACAGTATGATTTCAAAGAAAGATATGCACACACCCAGATACATTTCTTTTTTCTTTCTCTTTGAAAAATATGCTATTTAAATATTTTTATCTTCTTCATTCTTACTTTAAAAAAGAATCTCCCCAAATCAAAGAGACGAAGTAACACTTCAGTTATCTACATCAACAGATTTATTTTAACAGTGTAGAATTTGCCCTTATCCATCATAGTAAGAGCTGAAGGTAACACCTCCCAGTGAGAGAGAACTGTATGACTTAGGAGACTAGCAATTAAAAATCTGTCAGTCACAGGTTTGGATCCAGCCATGATTAGATAGTGACCGAAAGTTGTTAATATTACGCGAACACTGTGGAAGGAAGTATCTGACCTCATTCTAATCCCCGTGCAAGTACTCAAATGACACGCTGTAGCTGTCACTCAGCAGTGCCATTGGTACTGCCAGCAGAAGACCAAGCATTAAATAAGCATAAGAAGTGATCTAACCCCATCTCCTTCACTGGAGTTCAGGCACAGGGGTTGAAGCAAGTGTAACAGGTACCCTTCTTCCAGGGTCTGAGACAGGAGGAAAAGGGATGCTGGCCTCTCCTTGGGCTATACATTCAAGGGCTCACAGAACTTCTTAAAATATTGATTATGGAAAAAAAATCTTTCGAAGATTCGGAGTCAGGCTCACAGCAAAGGCCCTGTTTTGTTTGGAGTGTCAGTAGATATGGGTGATTGTCCTGCACATGAGCCAAAAGGACTCCTTGGTCACTGGGGCTGTGCCCCTACAGAGCCCACGTGGGATCCTCTCCACACTCTCCCACAATAACTCATCCTCATAAGCATCATAACATCTCAATTACAAAAGAAATGCCTTTCAGACAAAAGATTGAAATCTGCAAACACTCTAGTTTAACCCAGGGAAAAGGTAAGAAAAACCAAAGCAATCAGAAATAATTTAGGTCTTTGCAATTCTCTTGGAGACGTATCTTTGCCTGGTCTTCTATTATATGTTCTCCCACTGTTTTTTTCTTTTTTGCTTTCTCAAATTTTTTTGCATGGGTTTGAGTTTTAGGTGGGGTTTTGTTCATTCACTTTGTTTTTTGATATTACCCACAGAGTTTATGTTCAGTTGCTTCACTTCCCCTACTGACCTTCCCCAACCAGGTGACCATGGGCTGCTCTAAGTGAAAGTAGAAGATGGATCTTCTGTCATAGCCTCATATAACCTTCCATCACTCTTTGTTGAATGTATATCCAAGGTAAAACTTATTTTCTCACTTAAAAATCTGTCAAGAAATTATGGAGGAAGAAATCCGATATTTTCATGGGTTTATACCAGAATAAACTTGATTTGTCTTTGTTGTTTGCAAACAGTCTCTAAAGGTCAGGGGTTTAGTTCTATATATCTCAGTGCTGGAGGTGACTTTTTAATGATTGTACCAGCTTTTTAGCTAAGAACCAAATCTACACTTCAAAGAAGTTATATAAATATCTCTAACTTCAGAATGACCTGTAAGTTTTCCTGTAATCTTGATTAAAATGTTTACATCTGAAAAGGCTTCTTATTTGCAACGTTACACTATCATGAAAATGTTATAGCTGAACTAGAATTCATGACAGCTCTTTATTTTACCTGTCAAGAGATTTTGGACTATGAGAAAATCCTGTATTATGACTAGCTCTACTGCATCTGGCCTATGATAAATAGAGGACTTTTAATTTTCCAAGTATCCAGTCCCTCCAACTCCACAACCCACAAAAATTAAAAGTAAAATTTTCATTCTGAAGCTTAAAATCAATTTAGTTTCTGTTGTGGTGCTGTAATAAGTAGATCTAATTTAACCAGTCGGCAGTTCCTTCCACTGGACATTATTTTTTTAAAGTCTGCAAGTTAATCAACCTGTTTTATGGTGAGATGTGTTTTTATACCAAAAGTCCCCATTATTTCTTTTTTATTTTTCTGTTAAGTGTCTGGGAGAAGTGAAAATAGCTTCTGAATATAAAATAATCAATTAATGTTTCAATGTGGGGGGGGAATCATTCCTCAAATGCGGAACTATTTTCAGTGCTGCAGACTCTTTCCGTTGCAGCTCTTTGGAGCATGATCTATCAGAGCCACCTGTTAACTAGACCGGTCTTTAGGGGAATAGTATATGGTCAGAAAAAGAAGATTCTGAATATTCTCTTTTTCATTTTAATTGTCCTTCTGAAATGTTTGATTAGCCCCAAGGATTTGGGAAGTTGCATCTTCACATTTATTAAAGAAGAATCTATCAGAGGACACAGATTTTAGATGATGGAGAATCTATTTATAGGTAAAGATGAGAATTTGTGCCTGAGAGGTAATATCCAAAGTCTGGCCTTGATTTGAACCAAACCATTTCAATATCACCCTGTAGCCGTGTTTGACCCATTTCAGAGAGGGAGAACATTGGGATCCTTGGTTCCTGCTTCCTGAGGACAGGTGTCTAGGAGAATCCTTCCCTCACAGAATATTCTGAGCTGGAAGGGACCCACAAGTATCATCAAGTCCAACTCTTAAATGAATGGCCCATATGGGCTAACCCATGAGCTTGGCATTATTAGCACTGTGCTCCAAATCACTGAGCCAACCCATATGACAGTAGGGGACCACACATTTGACCCTTTTTCTTGGGGTCAAAATACAAGCTTCTAAAGGAAATGAAAAATGTAAGTGTATCCTTTCGATTCTCTCCTTTGTTTTTACTTATATGTCAAAATTCAGTAAACACAGTACGTTTGTTCCCTGGACCTCCAACCTGTCATCTTTCTTTACTGCAAATCAGTTTGTGCCTCAGTGTGTCTCAGCTGCTGCAATAACTATAATTCCAATCACAGCTAGCCTCGTTAATGGGCTTCTTGGGTCCACTGGGAAGAGCTATCCCATATGCAATGTCAGCTCCCAGCACCTAAAGAAAGCACGGTCTCTCTGCCACTTTTTACAGAGATCTGCAGTTCTGTGGTGACATTTGAGAGCTTTCATTATCTCAGTGCTAGAATCTCTGGGGCACACTCTGGTCTCTTAACATGTACTTGTTTAACGGCATTCCTTACCTTTGCCTGCCTGTGTTCAGCTAACCAAGTGGTTGCAGAGATATGTATAGTCCCTCTTAAATCATTCTGATTTTCCCAGGTCCCTCCGCAGTTTTTTGATGGAACATATGGCAATGTTATGTCTATTTGAAAAAGCCTTTGCATCATATGTTTATACAACTGCTCACTATCCCAAGACAAAAATTCTTTCCTGTTATTGCCCATTTGCTGACTAAAGAAATTATCCTCTTTATGTATTCTGGTACTTTACCTTGATACCTTACATGTTTAATTATGTAGTCCTTAGTCCATAATCCATATGATTCACTAACCATATAATACAACTCACATTAGGTTTATTTTTTTTAACCCCTGCCCTTTCTTTCTCACTTGCTTTCCTTTGTCAGCCTTTGGTATCTACTTAGTTTTGGGTCTTAGCCTGGCTCCCATAAAGTTTTCCTCATTGGTGACAAAACAGTCGTTGAGTCCAGTGGTATAGGATTTGCCTCAAAGGGCGAGAGTTCCTGATGGTTAAAGATTAGACATTAAAAAAAGGAAAAAACAAACAACAAACTCCAAAGAAAACTCCTGTTATGTACCACATAAAGAAATAACACCAGAATAAAGAGAAACTGGCTGCAGAAACAAATGAAGGAACACTTTGTGTTTGGCTCTTTTTCATTCTTCCTCTCTGCTGCTGGCCAGTGACTTCAGTCAGCCGTGTATATTGTGGATTTCCAATGGTTTCTGTGGGAAACTGAGTTTCACATATGATCTTTCCATTCTTCCATTCTCCCAGCATTCAGCAAAGTAGTAATAATGATTTTTCTCTTCCTTGGGTTAGAGGTGGGTGAGGCCAGAAAAAACTGGAATCCTTTAAGAGTGAAAACATTTTCCCCCTTGAGGTCTGATTTGAAAAAACCCCACCAACCTGAACATAAAGGTCTATGTGGATTTTTTTCCCCTCAGAAAGAGCAATGAAATAGTTTTTGAGTAATGTTTAAAATGGGCTTTTTACAACTGAACTTTGTTCCTTTGAAATCCTTTCTATGACCACTGACTACTTCAAATGAAGTAACATTATTTCAGAGCATGAAATATTAGGGAAATACATTCTAATATACTGTAGATCAGCAGGTAATGAGTTCAAATTCTGCTCAGACTTTATATTGTACTGTCTCCAGTGGATCTCAATGGGCATATCTAGGGATTCTGTGCTTATTTTATAGGCTTTTTAGAAATTTGGACTTTTTTGTATCTGCATTATTACAAAGGGTATCTACTTACCTGAGATTCCTGTGCTCTACTGGTATAACCATTCTTTTTATTTACAAGTCAATGATATCAAGTCTTTCTTTTCAACATTTTGTTCTTTGCTCTCTTATTTTAAAAAACGAGTGGAGAGGCAAAAATCAAATACACATATTTTCATACATGGTGCAGCTCATCTCTCATACCACGTATATTACTCACCATACTTAAACAAGAAAATTTTAATAGCAGTGAGTGGCCATTTTGTTAATACCCCTCACAGCTCTTCCAGTGGTTTTTTTTTTTTTTTTTTTTAATGAAAACTTGCTTTAGTCTTCTTCCTTATTTTGAGGGGTTTTTTTTCTGAAAACACATGTTTTGAGGTGGTGGAGAGAGCTGTGCTGTGAATGAAATTTATTAAATTCATTCTGATACTCAGGAACTAATAGCTGTGGTAGTATACTACAAAAGAAAATTTAAAGGTTTGTAAAATATATTTTCTCCTCACAGTCATGTTACTTCTCTGAATCCAGGACAAGCCAATCACACTAGATAGTTTTACCAGAGGAGGCTGGAAGGTGGTACCAGAACACAAAAAACTCCATGTTCATGTTGGACCAGCTGACTGGAAAAACAGGGTTTGGGATTAGAGCCAAAGTTCTGCTTTGGAAAAGGGGAAGGTGGGCTTTTACATAAGGAGAATATAACTTTTCAGCCTGACATCTGAAAGTGGCAGAAGGGTTAAACATTCAGTACTGGGGGAAAAAAGATAGTCAGGGAATTTGAAATGATGATCTAGGTCTCAGTCCTGGAAACTACTTATTATAGGTGGACTTCCCTACTTGTGCCCACCACAGTCACTGTTGGCCATGCTATGGTGAAAAACTCTCTGAATGCACAACACACATGAGGATGCCAGAACAATGATGGGAGTTACTCTTCTGGCTTGACATTTTACTCTTCTTTATTCTTGGGCTACAAAATTATTCAGCTTCTCCTAATTGACTTGATGGTCGTCCTGGAAAAAATGAGCTGCAATGATTTTTTTTCTTCTCCTGAATTATTTACAGGTGGGAAATATCTGCCTTGCTGGATCTTACCCAAAAGGCACTAAAATGTTTCTTGCAGCCTGATACCATGCTTTTCTCCACTTTTCATTTGGCTAGCAAAACAAAATTGGTTTGGTCAGATCTGAACAAAATTTTTTCTTCCCATTTTTTATTTCTGGTTTTGGGAGTGAAACAATTATTTACACCGCCCTATTCATGATAGCAACCATATGTCTGGACTGCACAGCCATGAGCCTTGCAGTCCTAGTTCTGGCATCTTTCCCTGGCCACAATGACATCCCTCAGCACTCCTATTGGGAGTAGGTGCTGTAGAGCCCTTTGTGCTCTTTGGCACATCCCAGCTTCCAACACCTTACCTCATTTGCCATCATTGTCCTCCAGCAACTGCTGCAACTAGGCATTTGGTAAGCTGTGTGGCAGAGGCAATGTTTGGAAGCTCAAAGACCTCAAAACTGTGGCACTGAGGTGGGGCAGAGATTAAAGACACAGGGTGATTGAATGAGTTTAACTATGTGAATTCCCATCAGCTTGGAAAGCAATTTTTCTAGGAGACACAAGCAAAGAACTAAGAAACATGCCTGCTGGTCTGGCTGGGACTGCTCAAGGAGGACAGATACTATCTGGAAAAGTGAACTTTGGTGGAAAGTGCTTTTGTCATACAGTAAGATTTCTCTTCCATCTTCTTTATTTTCCTTTTCTTTATTTCACAGCAGACCTGTGCTTTAATAAAACCAGCTAATAAACCCTTCATTTATGAAGGAACAGAAAGTAACCCTGGTTGTGCTGGGAAAGCTCCAGTGAACTGTGGTGGAAACACATCTCCTAATCAGATGGAACATGATATACGAGGGTTCTCCTTGATTGAAGGAGGTAGGAGATAAGGATATGCAGCCTGCAAGGATGTAGGAGACACTGTGAGCGCCTCCCCAACTCCAGTCCCTGTGCCCTTGTAGGTGCAGAGGCTGTAAGGTCTTGTCTCTTACTACTGAGCACAGCTAAGACTTATTCCTGTGGGGCAGCCTAAGTGGAGCAGGACTCAGCAGGATATCTGCCTTCTGCAAACAGGCTGAACTTGGCCCATCATGAGCTCTGGCTATGAAAAATGCAGTAGGAGGCTGTGCGGTGGAGCTGTTGTCAGCTGTGCAGATCAGAAGGGGAAATTCACTCTGTTTCCTCCCATTTCCAATTGCAGCAATATTTCAGCATTGTGCTTCAACCCATGGTTCACAGCTGAGTGGTAGTTTTATGATTTTATGAGACCTCAGACCACAGTGTCTTTAGATGTTCTGTAAAGTATACAGGTTAATCACCTGACCCCTGCAAACTTCTTGGAAGAACTTGTATTGCATTAGCCTAATGCATTGCAATGTCTTACTGGACCTGCAGAAAAACACTGTACATGAAAAGCAAACCTGTCAAACTTGCAGCTTTGCTAACTTTGCACAAAACAGGAAAATAGTGCCCTTTAACTAGTGCAAAACAAGATAAACTCACAAACTTCATGGCCTTTTGTGCAACCTCAATTGGACATTGCAGCTCTATGCTGTAATCTCAGAACAGGGTCTTTATCATCTTGGGTGTAGTAGCATTGACCCATAACACAGAGTCTTAAATAAAAAGCAAACCATAATGTCAAAGCAAAAGTCAGTATCTCAGCAGGTCTGGCCTCAAGTGTGGGAGCGTGAACAGAGAAAACAAAAGCTCAGAATAGAGAGAAGTCTGGATGGGTTCGAAGGAGGGAAAATATCCCAACCTCTAGAAAAATAGCAGGGTGGAGCTGAAATAAAAATACTTTGGACAAGATAATCCCTACAGACTCCAAAATGCAAGGAAAAAAAGGGGAAAAAGGCCTAATCCTTGCCTTACTAGTGGCTGAGTTGATGTGGATCAGCCATGGCAGGAGAAGGGCTCAGAGCTTGGATTTTGAAATATCTATGCAGAGGTGGTCCAGCAAGACCTCATGGCAGACATGGCGTTGTGGAAGGTTTGGGACAGGCTGTAATTTATGCATAGAATGCTCTGGGGCTAAATAGTCAAGAGAGATGGCACTGCACTCCCTCTGAGAAGGGTGAATGATGCTCCCCTCTTGTTTGGAGGGGGACATGAGTGATGTTGTTCTGTGGCAGTAGGTCCCAAGGAGAGCAAAGCCTTTCAAGTAATTTGCATGGGTGAGTTAACACTGAGTAGTTCCTGCTCTCTCTTGAATTGTGCTTCTACCCATCATACAGCAAGCAGGGAGTGATACAGATGCATAGCTGAAGTTTTAGTCCTGTCCAGAGACAGGGCATATACTTCCCGTGGTCCACCACCTTGCTAGATGGCTTTGCTCCTGTCACATGTGCTCTCCCACTCTCCACTGAAGCCAAGCATTCCACAGGAAGAAATTGTCCTTTCCATCAGTTTCTGCATACTGCAAGGAACAGAAGGGACCCAGCCTTCAGCAGATACCTTTGAGAAAATGCTGGCTCCTGAAGAGTTTCTCACAGCTCCAGGAAGAGAATGTTCAAAAGCTGTGAAGATGGAGTGCTGAAATGCAGCATGTGGAGAGCAAGGTTTGATTCCTACTGTGGAAAGACCCTTGCCCCAAAAATACTAAATTGGCAGGGGGTCATGCCACTGAAATGTATTTTGACCTTATTCAAATTATTTCACATTATGTTGCTTGGTTTTCTACCACACTTATTCCTTGGCAATTTCATAAGTGTCATGAATCTCACTTTACAGGGGAGTGGGATGAGTTCTCCTACAGCAAAATAGAGGTGGCTGCATCCCTGGATCAAAACAATGGTCATTTACCTGACTATTGTATCCACTTGATGTATCCTGCACTGCCAGCCTCCCTGGCCAACAGGCTAATTGACTTGTACACTCGCTACTGCTCCTTGGTCAACCAGGCCAACTCTCACCATAATGCTGAGTATCGGTGCACAGTCAACTACTCCTTTTGTGTTTCCAGCTCCCAGAAGTTACTTACTTGTAGGTTTCCAGAGTATATGGAGCTTGTCCTCTGCTTGTCCTCTCCTTTGCTCTGTTGATCTCTAAGGAGAACAGTGTGTAGACACAGCCAAAGTCCCACCCACAAGTGACTTTTCACCACAGTAAGGTCAGGAAAAGGGGATAAACATGGACCCACATCAACACCAGGAGAACTGGCTGCACTGTAAAACCAAGGACAGTAGGACCTCTGATGTAGCTGGCAGGTTTTTAGACAAATAAAAGTCACCCTTTCTCTTTTGTGAAGTCCCTGAAATAGAAAATCTCCTCAGTAAGATGAGCCAGGTGGAGCTTAAAGTCCAACATCAAACCTCAATGGGAGCCAGAGCCCACAGAGGGGATCACATCTACTAAGCTCTATGTGATGTGTGACAAAAGAGCCATACAGGGGACTCAGTAATGAGATGATTTGGGTAAGACCATGGGAATGTGCTGTTGATCAATCTTTTTACTTTTTGACACTATTGCTGAATTGTTGGTTGATATGGCATTCCTACTAGCACAAATTTTTGTGCTCTGTTTTTCTTCTCCTAACAGCCCAGCGTGCCCCTGTGTGCTCTGTGGTTGGTCATCCCACTCAGTACTCTTGTGATGTTCCTTCTGTGCTGCATACAACTACCTTTTCCTGCCAGCTGGCCAAGGTCTGCCTCTGTCCAAGAAAGAAATGCCAAATGACTTAATGGAAAATGGTTTCAACTGGTGACACTTTTATCGGCGGGCCAAAAGCAGAAGATGGAATCTAGTGTGTTGTGCCATTAACACTCCTCACTGGGAGTCAACCACAAGGTAAAATCACCTGGATCACACTCCACAAGGACTCAGTTTAAAGCAAACAAAAAAAAAAGATGGTAAAGCTTTCCCACCCTGGCCCAGGATCCCATTGCAGAGCTCTTCACTTTGCAGCTCATTTCATTGCAGACAGGAGTTTCAGACAAAGGTGATACTCTACTTTGGCTCAGAGATCACCCCAAGAGAGCAGGTTGGGGTGAGAGCAGAGGACCGGTTCTACAATCCTACCAGCTCCCAGTAAGGCGTGTTTTGGCAAGCAGCAGCAGCCACAGTCCACAGGCATTTACTCATTCTCTCACCAGACTGCCCCAGCAATCCCTAATGGTGAGTCACTGTCCACCCTCCAAGCCTGGAGATCCCACATGAAGTGCTGTGGAATATCTTACCTGTTCTTCATCCTACCAGAAATTCATGACTGGCATTCAACCAAGTCCACAGGCTTTCCCCATGGATGCATCATGTGCAGCTATGTGGGTTAGTGCTGGCACAGGGAGAAAAACAATTAAAACATAATTCTGGGGTGGGGAGCATCACAGAAGTCCAGGGCAGTTAAAGCTGCCCTAAGCTCATACAAGGGTAGTGAATCCATGGGAATGAAACCCTAGAGCAGGTATGAAAGCATTATTATAATGCTTTGGGAAAATAATTTGGAAAACATTTTTTTTTCTCATTATTTCAGTGGTTTTTTTAGTCTCCCTCACTTTCCCTCCCCCATAACAGCAACCTGATGAAAAAAGGAGACCAGAGATGTCTGAGAAAAAGACCTTTGTGTCAAAGATGTTGATAATGGACAGATAAATAGCCATAGTGCAACTGCACCTAAGCCCTGGAAACAAAGACTACTGATGCACAACTGTTTGTCTGATTGCAGGTTTTTTAAATAACTATTTATTTTACATAATAGTATGTGCACTTAATAAAAGACAATGATTGTCCACAATGTTCAATTTAGTGTATTTATTGCTATTTATGAAAGCATTGAAGATGTCTTTGCATTCATGGATCTGTCATGCACTATTCATTGAAATGCTTGGCATCACCACCATAAAGTACACACACTGAAGGTAGTAAAATCCAGCTATGCAGTACAGTAAAAATCCCCACAAAAAATATAATAAAATGGACATATGAATCTTGATAAAATCTATGTACCACTATGCTGCACATTCACATGGATTAGAGGTGTGTGATAATCCTGGATGAAGTCTTGTGTAAAAGTACATGCAGTCTAAAGAGACAGCATAAAATGCAAAGAGGGAATACAATGCAGCCCTGTCCCTCTGATTATGCACAACTGTAACCCTTCATCAAGGGGTCCTCCTTGGCAGTGCAAAATGTTCTCCAGTTCAGAAAACTGCTCTTAGCAGCTGTGCTCCAGATTCCCTTCCCCAGCTTCACAAAGGCCGTGAGAAACTGGGCATGTAGTACCAGGAAGCTGATAGTGTTCATCATCCTCTTTGGTATGACATTCACCTCCATCCTGCCTGTCAGCTTCCCAACTGCCTCTTTCATCATCATCCTACAAATGTAATTTGCTACTTCTAAGAAACCTTTCTGATCTCCCATTCCACTAGTAACTGAGATTAGATGAGTTGGTTAGAACATGGTGCTAATAATGCCAAAGTCATGGGTTAAGTTCCTTTAGAGACCATTCACGTAAGAGTTGGACTCAATGATGCTGTGGATTAGAATATTCTGTGACTCTGTAATACAGTCTGGAGAAGCAGAGAAGAAAGGGGAGATGTTTCCAAAAATGCTTGGAGTAAAGATTTTCATAGTGGTCAATGGAGCAAAACAGCCCAAAGCTCTTATGAAGCCAATATTACCAGCCTTCCTATTCCACTAGAAAAATACCATACATACTGGTGGGATCCATGATGATCTAAAAAGCCATTGAGGCATTACAGCAAAACACTCATTGCAACATCAATTGTTCGTGAATTACGAGACAAGAGGACAGAGAACAGACACATGAGGTCCTCAGTGCATTGGCACAGCCTGGGAGCCCTGATACCCTTTGTATTGGCCAACAAAAAGCACCTTCTGAATAGCAGTATGCAACATCCTCATGATAACCACGGCACTTCATCCCCCAGCTTGTTAGCTTAGTCTGTGCTCTTGCAGGTAAGAGTTCCTGAGGAGATTTTCTGTCACTAGCTTTGAAGTGAGCACTGCAAAGCTTTGCAGAAAATATTTTTTAATATGCTGAAGTACTGAGTCTGCTTTTGCTCACTTCAGATGTGCAACATCCTCTGAATGACTGCTCTGTGCTGCATAGGTGACCAAGACTGTGTCTGCCCATTGCCAGAAAGGACCTTGGAGAAGAAAAGCACCACCTACCAGACAATGTCTTACACCAGCAGCTTGAAAAATCCCACAGCATGCACTGCAGAGCATCACATTAGGAAATGGAATACAGACTACTTCGAAGCCTCACCCTGGTTCTGTGGCATCAAGGACTTGAGACAGGGACAGACCACTGCATATTAGTGGTCTGGTTTCTTCATTCCACTGGTGCTTGTTTGCAGTGGGTTGTTTGATACAAATACACCAAACCTGTACCAAACACTCAGGGACAGTTGTGCTATAGTTAGATGATGAAGGGGCAAGACCACATAACCACTTCTACAACCATTTACGATGAGTTGTTTGTGGAATCAGAGGGCTCAAGCAGCTCTCCTACCAGGAAAGGCTAAGAGAATTGAGGTTCTTCAGCCTGGAGAATTGAAAGCTTCAGGATGAACTTATTGTGGCCTTCCAGTACATGAAGGGAGCCTAAAAGAAAGGAGAGAAAATGTTTACAAGGATATGTAGTGGCAGGACGAAGGTGAATGGATTCAAACTGAAACAAAGTAGGTTTAAATTAGAAAGAAATTAGGAAGATATTAGGAAGAAATTCTGTACTGTGAGGTTGGCAAGACACTGGAACAAGTTTCCCAGAGAAGTTGTAGATGCCTCATCCCTGGAAGTGTTCAAGGTAAGGTTGGGTGGAGCTATGTGCAACCTGGTGAAAAGTGTCCCTGTCTGTGGCGGGGGAATTGGAACTAAATGATCTTTAAGGTTCTTTCCCACACTAACCATTCTATGATTCTATGATTTGATTCTCTGATTCTATGTGCAGAGACTGATGTGGGTAAAGACAGTTAAAGCAGTGGAACAAAATTTGAAGAGTGCCTTCAAAAAAGTGCAAAAAGATGAGCACAGAAAATCTCCCCTCAGGAAGATTCATGAGAATTTGTGATAACTTCCCATGATCCAAGTAAGCAGCAATAGTTGGATCATTTAGAATGAGTTGTCCCAAGCCATAGCTAAATGCAGAGAACTAGATGCTTATGGGGTGAATTTTCTCTTACCAACTGAGGATGAACTAGCACTTTGTCTCAGCTCAGCTGTGGGGCACATCTGCACAGTGTGGGTGAGAAGAAACAATGTCAATGACCATTAACCCAGGTAGTGAGTCCTTCACCAGCATTTGGGCCATTGTAATGTTTTCATTATTGCTGCATGAACTGACTGGGAAGCTAAAATGTACAGGTCTGTTCCCTCTATCATCACACCCTCACTTGTTGCACTATCTCACCCTCTCCCAGGGTTCTCACATGGATCCTGGCCACTCTGGCCGCCCGTGTGCTCACACCATCCTTTGTTCTGCTCAGATATAGAGAGGAAACTTTATTTCTCTGAAACCACAATGGTAGAGTTCCTGAGAAGAGATGCAGAGAAGCAATAAGGATGCATGGTGATGGTCTGCTGAATCTGTCCATGCCTGCATATTTCACTAGGAAAGGGCAATGCAGCCTAGTGGCATGGCTCTCTGTCCCACTTTCTCCCTGTGTAAAACAGAAATAAAGACACTGACCTAGTTCACTGGGGAGCCTGGAGAGGCCAGTTAATGTTTCTAAGGCTCTTTGAAAATAAAAAGCTTTGCATCAATGCTAAGTGTTATTATTCATGTATTATAATTCTAACCTATAAGGGACTTGCCTTTAGTAGGAGAATTTCAGTTACTCCAGCAGCTGAAAGAAGCATTTAATATTTCATCTTTAGCTACATACAGATTAACAACACACATAATTTCTTCACAGTCAAAAAGATTAAGATAAAATCCACACAAGTGTTAGGTGTTACAGTGCTTTGCCTTGGCATGGAGGAACACTGATTTCCAACAGCTGTGAAAGATTAGCGGAAATGATATATAAAGACTTGGTACCAGCTAACAAAATCAAGTTCTTGGACAATTACTCCTGAAGTCTGAAATTTTCCACAGACTTTAGCATGAGCTAGAGTGATGCTCAAATAAGAAAGGTGAAAAGTTAGCAGTTTATTATGCAACATATATTAAGCAAGGGAGTATAAATATATAGAAGGTACAGAGAGGTTTCACAGTGGTCTTTTCACTTAGAACTTACCTCTCTCCAACAAGATCAGTGACACAGTGTGGCATGTGCAATATCATAAAAATTTTAAATAGGGCTTTTATAAAATACCATGCATTCCTGACATAAATTGCTGTTCTAGTAGTGACTTACTTGCAACACATTTCCATCACTGCTGCTTCCCTTGTTTCGATTATGTGGACCTCCCAGAGGACATGACTGCATATTAGAATCTTGCACCAGGTGATGGTGAGAAAAAAGTGGCTGGTCTTACATTCAGCCAAGACCCCACCTTCCCAGCAAGAGGCAGGATTATTACTGTGTTAAATCATAGAATCATAGAATCGATTGGGTTGGAAAAGACCTCCGAGATCATCGAGTCCAACCCTTGGTCCAACTCTAGTCCATTTACTAGATCATGGCACTCAGCACCACGTCCAATCTGCGTTTAAAAATCTCTAGGGATGGTGAATCCACCACCTCTCTGGGCAGCCCATTCCAATGCCTGATTACTCTCTCTGGAAAGAATTTTTTTCTGATCTCCAACTTAAATTTCCCCTGGCAGAGCTTAAGCCATGCCCCCTTGTCCTATTGCTGAGTGCCTGGGAGAAGAGACCAGCCCCCACCTGGCTATAACTTCCCTTCAGGTAGTTCTAGACAGTGATGAGGTCACCTCTGAGCCTCCTCTTCTCCAGGCTAAACAACCCCATCTCCCTCAGCCTCTCCCCATAGGTCTTGTGCTCCAGTCCCTTCACCAGCCTTGTTGCTCTTCTCTGGACTCGCTCCAGCCCCTCAATATCCTTTCTGAACTGAGGGGCCCAGAACTGAACACAGTACTCAAGGTGTGGCCTCACCAACGTAGAGTCCAGGGGAAGGATCACTTCCCTGGTCCTGCTGGCCACGCTATTTTTGATACAGGACAGGATCCCATTGGTCTTCTTGGCCACTTGGGCACACTGTTGGCTCATGTTGAGCTTCCTGTCAATTAGTACCCCAAGGTCCCTTTCCGCCTGGCTGCTCTCCAGCCACTCTGGGCCCAGCCTGTAGCGCTGCAGGGGGTCGTTGTGGCCAAAGTGCAGGACCCGGCACTTGGCCTTATTGAACTTCATCCCATTGGAATCAGCCCATCTCTCAAGTCTATCCAGATCCCTCTGCAGAGCCCTCCTACCTTCCAGCAGGTCGACACTCCCTCCCAGCTTGGTGTCACCAGCAAATTTGCTGATGATGGACTCAATCCCCTCATCTAAATCATCAATAAAGATGTTAAACAGGACTGGACCCAACACAGACCCCTGGGAAACACCACTGGTGACTGGCTGCCAGCTGGATGCAGCTCCATTCACCAGCACTCTCTGGGCCCGACCCTCCAGCCAGCTCCTAATTTGGGAGAGGGTACACTTGTCCAGGCCATGGGCTACCAGCTTTTCCAGGAGTATATTATGGGAGCCAGTGTCAAAGGCTTTGCTGAAGTCCAGACAGACCACATCCACAGCCTTCCCCTCATCCACCAGGTGGGTCACCTGATCGTAAAAAGAGATCAGGTTGGTCAGACAGGACCTGCCCCTCCTAAACCCATGCTGGCTGGGTCTAATCCCTTGTCCACCCTGAAGGTGCTGTGTGATTACACTCAGGATGAACTGCTCCATAACCCTGCCAGGCACAGAGGTCAGGCTGACAGGCCTGTAGTTGCCAGGGTCCTTCTTGCAGCCCTTTTTGTGGATTGGGGTGACACTGGCCAACCTCCAGTCATCTAGGACCTCCCCAGAGAGCCAGGACTGTTGGAAGATGATGGAGAGCGGTTTGGCAAGCTCTTCTACCAGCTCCCTCATCACCCTGGGATGGATCCCATCTGGTCCCATAGACTTGTTAGGATCCAGCTGACTCAGTAAGTCAGTAACAATATCCTCCTGGAATACAGGAGGGCTATTCAGCTCCCTCTCCCTGTCTACCAGCTCCAGAGGCCAGTTGTCTTGAGGGCCACCTGTCTTACTGGTGAAAACTGAGGCAAAGTAGGTGTTAAGTACCTCAGCCTTCTCCTCATCTTCCTTAACTACATTTCCCTCCAAGTCCAACAGAGAATGGAGGTTTTCCTTGCCCCTCCTTTTGTTATTAATGTATTTATAAAAGGACTTTTTGTTATCCCTAACTGAAATAGCCAAATTTACTTCAAATTCCACTTTTCTTTCCCTAATTCTTTTCCTGCATGACCTAGCTCTATCTGTAAATTCTTCATAAGTAGCCAGCCCTTTTTTCCATAGTCTGTAAACTTTCTTTTTATCCCTGATTTCTTGCAGAATCTCCCTATTTAACCAAGCTGGCCGTCTTTCCCTCCGACTGGCCTTTCAGCACACTGGGGCAGCCTGTTGCTGTGCAGTCAAAATTTCCTTCTTAAAACATGTCCAATCCTCCTGGACCCCCTTGCCTTTAAGGGTCACATGGGGAACAATGGCATGTTCACCATGAGCAAAACCAAAATGTTTTCACCTTATTTAGAAGTTATTTGGATGTTTTACACATCTTGTCCTGCAAGATTGTGACTGCCCTAATTTTACTTCTCTGATTTTTTGTTAGGAACATTCTATTTTAATTTGCATTCCCAAATAATGATTGGGGAACATGATGCTATTGCTTGTGCATTCAAGGGAGAGCATGTGATCAGCTGTCCAGGACATAGGCAGAAATGTTCCCTTCCTCACAAAGTTCTCCCTCTCTCACTGTCTCTCAGTTTTTGGGTAGATAACAGCAGCTTTATGGAACATGAACAATGTAAGCTAGAGCTGCAGAAATTCTTAGGTATTTCCATATATTACATTTAATGTCATAACAATAAGAAGAACAGAAAGAAGTGTAACCCTTGATTGTAGAAAGCCATATTTTCCATGTTCCCTCCTGTTTCTTTTGGTAATAGAAAATCAATGTGCCTTTTTTATATGAGGCACATCTGAAACACTGAATCTCCCATCCTCCCTTCATATATGAATAAATGAATTTGTTTACTGTGCTGTCTGAACAAGTGTGTTTCAAAACAATGGCACATCCCAGTGCATTAACTCCAGCATTTCTTTGCAACAGAGCCTTTCTGTCTCTTCCACATTTCCTACAATGAACAACTCATAACATTCCCTTCAAAAGCTCTTCACACCTCACCTCGTGACTGAAGAGGAGAGGGTAGCGCATATAAAAATTTCGCCAACACAGCACCATTCAATTTCTGATTGAAATACTGAAATATTTTTCATCCTTTCTATTTTCCCAGGTAACAGTTTTCTTTTCCCTAAATTTGGTACAGCTGTTTTAGGCACTTACCATTGCCCACATAGCTTTTCACATAACCATCTATAATTTGAGGTGATACTTCAGAAGTTCTTTGGTTGTTTGTTTTTTTTTTTTTTTGTGTGAAGAACTGTTGCAAGGTATTGGTATTTTCTATTAAAGTTGGTTGCTAAATTTCTCACTAGTTGTACTATTTAAGAATTCAGTCACTATTAATAAATGCACTAAAATTTCACTGTAAATGATTATGCCCTGTATGGGTTTTTCCTATGTCCTGGAACTATTTATGTTATGAGTCATTGATTATTTATGGAGATACTCATGGTGCTTTTCTTGGATGTGCCATGTAAAGAAATCAGTAGCCTGCAGGAAAAGAACAATGGGAAGCTTTTGGGAGTGGTCTTTTAAGTGTATTTTTACATTTTAAAAAGCCTTCAGCAGCATCAAAAAATCACTGTTTTAATGCTTAACATTTTTCTACTGGCCTTTGTTGGAGAATCTCAAATGGAGATGGGCTTTCAGGAGCCAAATGGAATGTTAACATTACCCATGGTGTTATGATGTCCATCGCACAGGAAGGCTGGATGAAACTTATGGAAATGATAGGCTTGACCCTAGAGCTAGTAGGAATTTTGACCCTGCTGCTACTGGGTGGCATTGTTGACATCTTTCAAAAATTATGGAGGAATTTTATTTGTGGACCAAGTATCAGAACTCTGATTTCCTGACTTTTTATTTCATTTTAGAAGGCATGGAGCATCAATGGTCCCACAAGGACTGGCTGTCCCCTGCTGCACGTGAGAATATAGGGGACTTCCCTGAAGGTATCTGGACACAGAGGACACTGTGTATTCTGGACTAGGTCTCAGTTTCAACAGGCAGGACCTTCAAATTGCTTTCCATTTTTTGTTTGATTTGTATTTTATTTCTAATGTGGTGGTTTGAGACATTGTGTGCAGCAGAGAGGGAGAGAGGGAATGGCATGCTACCTAGGGACAGAGGAGCCCATCTGCTTAAAAGGGAAATGTTGATGGGTAAATACAAATTGGTGTAAGCCACATCATTACGAGAAAGTTGTCAATCATTAAGCTCTATGTAGTGCACCCCTGTGAACCTGAAATAAGTCTCCAGGGGATAGAAAATCATACTTACCACACAAGTGGAAATGCTGAAGACAAGCCATGCACTGTCTGGGTGTCCACCTCCCACCTGTGTTAGCATCATTATATACGTGTTGGGCTGACTTAGCACACTGAGGAGGAAGATGGCCATGCCATTCTCTTTTACCATCTGGGTAATTTACTCTGTGAGTTTCATAGAGAGGGAATTCATTAATGCAGATATGCAGGGTGCAATTATTCAGATGATGCAGTGGGAGGAAGCTGCATAAAATTTACAGCTCAGCTGGTACCCTGGGCAGTGCTTTTCTGGGTGGTCCTGCCTGAAAAAAATCACACCTAGGAATGCCTTCACTTCCCTCTGCATGCCAAATGGCAACTCCTCCTGATTGACATCAGTGGGAGCAATTCTCACTAGGCGAGGGAGATATTAGAGGACTCTCAGTTAGCATCCTTCACAACACAGAGGAAATCTGTGGGAAATGCTGATCATTTGTATCAAAATTAATGAGATTTCTCCTCTCTGAACGTGAGGGTTGAGATGTATGCTGACTACAGGGAAAAAAAATCCATCCATGGATATCTAGCTTGCCTTATTTATTTATATTTTTCCAGGGGTCTTGTATAATTGATGACAGTGTCTATTTGGCAAAAGAATTTTCTGAGTATGAAATTTATTTTAATAGTATTTTTTGCCTTTTAAACAAACTGTTGTCTTTTCCCTCCTACATCTGAAACCAAAATCACAGGACCACAAAACAAATCAGCCTAATTTCACCATGAACTTTTCTTTTGACATCCTTCTATTTTTCAAAGAGAATAAATGTGTTGTTACATGACTGCTCTTTTCCAGACAGAAGAGGCAGAGAGCTATTTTTGAAGCTCCTTAAATCAGAAGCTCTGGCTCTTTACAAAAGCATCCCCACAGGATATCAGGACTGTGTTTGGAAACACATGTGATAAAAAAAAATCAAACCATAAAAATGAACTGGGATCACCTTGTAATTGGGCAGAGAGGACTTCCTGCTGCTGTCTGTATTTTTGTTAAAAGCCAGTGCTTCTGCATTTCTCACCTTTAGCTGCGCGAGATTGTACACAAATCTCTGATTGCCAAGCAAATCAAAGCCAAGAGGGAGACCCCCTGTTTGGAGGAAACCATCTCCCTCCTATATTCTCTTTTACTGATATTATGTGGAGAAAATTATATGTACAGAATGAATCAAAAGTCACTGTAAAAAGAAAAAAAAATAGAAACACCATCACTGAAACAGAGCTGTATGGAGGACCCAGAGGAGATCTTAGAATGCATCAGCTTCCATATAGAATGGTAAGCTCATAGGCATCTCATTGAAGCTAACATATATCATAAAACATAAAATTACAAAGAAAATGGCTGAAAATATAATAAAAAATAATTAAAAATCTTGCAGGAAGGTGGCATATCAACATCTGATGTAAATACAGACATAGAAAGTGAAGTTAATCATTTGAATGGATGAAACAGTTGAAAATGGTAACAAAATTTGTAGCTTTGTAGTCTTTTTTTTCCAAAAGATTTGAGGAAACCCCAATGGTTCCAGCAATGACCTCTCTTTTTCTTCCATCAGAAGGTGATTTCTCTGTTTTTCTCAGCTACCAGAATAAGGAAAAACAAAACACCTGCCATAAAATTGGTTAAAAGTGTAACATTAAATTCAAAATTACAAAAAAAAAAGGAAGAAAATTCAGTCATTTTCCTAGTCCATAAATGTTAAATATACTAGGGAAACACACAAGTCTCTTCACCAGTGAACCTTCTAATACAAACCAGACTTTATTTTCTTTTGTCTACTGCCTTCTACTCTTCGATAACATGAAATTTCAATATTGTTGAAAACCTATGGAAAAATCCCTTTTTCCTTGAAGATATAAAACAAACTGGACAAGGCATTGAGAGAAGGCAAAAGTTAAAAATAAACAGCATTCTCTCTTCCCTGGAAATATTTCTTCTAGTATCTGCAGCCAGACATGTTTAAAATTCAGCATCTCCCAGTGATGTGGATACACACTAAAAGTACATATTTTCCTTTCATGGACTAGCACCTGGAATTAGCTCATTGAGAGTAAATTGGTAACATTCAGACTGCAAACATTTTGAGGATGAAGCATCTTTCTCTTCGCTGGACCAGAACCTGATTACTAGACACAGGGCCAATACTAAAAGGAGTCTTATATTATTGAGTGACCTTCATATATGAGGGTGTATCAATATTGGTCTTTGAGTTCAGACTGTGTGCACACACGAATCTCTGGTTTTTGAGTTGATATTTATGTGTTTTTACATGTGCAAGTATGTATACATATATGTATATGCACATATTATATGTATGTATGTTGAGAAGAATGCACGCTCAGTATGATGGAACCCATGCAACAGTGGCATTTTGCAAAAGTGACAGGCCTTTTCTCAGCTCCTCAATCTGTTTCCTCAGCACATATAAGTAGAGTTCCTGGACCAGGAGCAAACATGCTCTGTGTTTGCCTTTTCAAGACTTGGCAAGGTTATGTTCCCTCTTCTTTTCTCCTCATCATCCAGCTGCATGCTATATATATAGCAAGCACAACAGAGGGCATTGGCTCACTCCTTACCATGGCGAGCAATTTTTGCATGTATGCTTAGATGGTTTTGTAAATACCGAGGATTTAGTGCAAAGCTTTGGCAATGTGGCTTTTCAAGTTTAAAAAAAAAAAAAGTGTTGCTTTTGTACACATAGATCATACAAACATTCATAGTGTCTATACCCAAAACAATCACAAATCTATGGTGTAAAATACAGTGCAGGCTTAGATACAAGTGAGGTGGAGCTGAATACAGTTGACTTCTACGTTATGAAGGGCTTGAAATGCAACAGAGTTACTTTATAGGGCAATTTACATATTTTAAAAATCTTATTTAATAGCTGATAAAAGCAGGGGTCAGCTTCCTCTGAAAAGCAAGAGATGCACAACTTTAAATACCTGCAGTTATTTTGAGAACATGGGCGATTAAGTTCTAGCAACTCTGCAATTTCAAATGTAATTGAAAGTAACAGATAAATAAAAAATATTGTCATTTACTCTGAAGTAATTTTGCATCTTTTCCTTCATTCTGTGTCCCTCTTCTTTCATTTTCTGTTCTTTACCTACCAAACTACCTACAAATATATTGTACCTATCTATCCACAAATACACACACACATATGAAAACTGATTCTTTACATGATATTCAAATTTATATGTCCAGTGGCTTACCTCCCCAGGTTTACAATAATTTTCCCCATAATATTTGGCAAGACAAACAGGAATGCAGGTGAGAAATATCAGAAAAACTTTTAATGGCTTTAACTTCCCTTATTGAAATGTTTGTACAATTTCCGTTTCTGTGAGGTCCTAAAAGTAAGTTAAAACCCACTGGCCAAAAGAGGAAAGAAAGACAGAGGAACTCATAAAATCAGAAAACATTATCTAAGTGGAAAGGAAAAAAAGATTCAGGTTTAATTGATAGCTACTGTGAAGCAATGACTTCTATCTCTTCACATAAAAAAGATTTTAAAAAATTTCATCCCAATAGAGTTTTCAGTCATTAGTAGAGGTTTCCAAAATCTCAAGGGAGGGAAAGTGAATGGAGGTGTTAAATGCAAAAACTTATCTTGGGATCTCTAATTCTGCCTCAAGCTGCTCACATTATCTGTTATCCTCACCTGGCCTTCTTTTTCAAGAAAGGGACCAGCACAATGGAAGCATTTCTTTGCAGCAGTGAAAATCAAATTGCACAAGGCACTGAGCACAAAACACTGCAGACAGAAAAAAATAGGAAGCTCTGATTCATGACCATGGCTGCCTCTATGTTTCTTTCTTTTTCACCCCCTCCCCAAACCCAGCTGCTCTGGCTCCATGACCTGTAGTGCTCACCAATCAGGTTGAGGTTTTGCAAGGAAAGGAAGAGGTGCTGGAAATGGTGCAGTGTCACACCACACTGGGAAAATACGTATGTAGGAATGACATGAGTAAAATGAGTATGGTAGTTTGGGGGTTTTTTTGAGTACAAAGGTGATATCATAGAACCATAGAATTGAATCATAGAATCTTAGAATCATAGGATGGTTTGGGTTGGAATGAACCTTAAAGATCATCTAGTTCCAACCTCCCCTGTCAAAGGCATGGACACCTTTCACTAGACCAGGTTGCTCCCTGGATGGAGTTGCAAGCACATGTTGCTGAGACCCTGTATTCTATCATATTCATAAAACAGAGAAAGAAAATTGATATGATGCCATTTACTAATGTCGTAATACTATGTTCAGTAGTAAAACCCAAACTTGACTGCACTGAGATATAGAAGAGCTTCCTGACACCAATCATGAAGCAACTAGGTAATAGAATGGTGGGAGAAGTTTAATGCTAATAAATGCAAACTAATATAATGTCCTAGTTCGGCAGCTGGGACCAGTTTATCACTGTGTGGATGTGACCAAAGCTATATATTCTCCATCTTCCATGTAATTTCTCATGAACCGTTAGCAATGGACCATTTGCAGCAGCTGCCCAGGGCACATCCGACCCCTCGGGATGTAAGATGGGTGTTAAAGAAGCCTGTGTGTTATGGGTTTAGCCAGGTGGGCCTAAACTTAGGTTTTAAAGTTCAGCTAGGCCTAGGATTGTCAGCTGACTTGAGCTGGGCTGAGCTAGCTAACACCTGACTCCTTCTAGCCAATAATATTGTATTCCATACCATATTGCATCATCTCAAAAGGGGTAAGAGCTGGTGTGTGGGTGTGGCTTGGACAGTTGCTTCACAGCTGTGGTGCCAGCAAGACACTCTGCTGTCCCAGGAGGGATGGGGAGGCCCAAGCCCAGAGTACCGGCTTAACATCATGTTATCTGAGGGAAGTAAAATGTTTGTTCTTAGCTTTTCTCTCTGCTTAAGTCTGGCTCTGAAGAACCAACTTCTCTAGAATGATTTGTAGTTAAAATGGTAGAATGTGTGTTTACTGGGAAGTGGGAAGTTATTTCTTGTTATACATGACTTGTGTAAGTGTGTGTTACATTGTAGTTTCCTCTTAATTTTCTCTTTTCTGTATAAATACATGTAGTTAGTTTCAGCATAGACCTGACTTTGGAAGTTTTTTTTTCCTCTCTCCCTCTCCTTTTCCCCTTAGCTGGTTGGGGGGAGGAGGAACCCTTTTCACTCTGTCCTGGACAGTTGGCATTTTGCCAGCTCAACCCAGGACACTGTGAGATAGAAGCTGTGATAACTCCCCTCTGGGGAGTCGTTAGCACCTTCACATCCAGCCTGAGAGGTTATGTCTGCTAATGGGCCATCAACAATTCCAAAAATACCCCATGACTCACAGAGTTAAATCACCATTGTGTAATTCCCTACCCTGGGGGTGGTACTAGGTGTTCCCACCTGAACCTGAGAGTATATAATCTTGAGGTTTGGAGACTTCTAGGACCATTTTTCTGGATCCAGAGGAGGACCAGAATCTCAACAGGATTGCAACCGTCATCTGTGCCAACAGGTTTTTTTTCCCTTCCTTTTACTTTGGACTCAGGAACCATGTGGGACTCAGCACAGAGGCTAATGAACACCATTCTGTTTGTGCCCCAGGGTGCTGGGTTATACTTCTGATCTTTGTGGGTTAAAACCAATTCCTCTTTGTATCATTGCATTTACTGTAATATTTTTATTAAATTGTAACTCTGACATAATCTCTTTTGCACTGGGTTCGTTTCTCCTGCTGGTTTACCTTTAAACCAGCACACATATATAGAGAAGAAGTACAGTAAGTTTACAAGCAAGATGCTGAGATCAAAATTAGTGGTTGGTATTTTCAGAAAGTACTTTTGGGCCAGTGTGATTTGCTTTATGAAGCATTTAACTGTGGCAGAAAAAGGAAAAAAATGTGAATTTTAGTCATTACTAGAAAATTAATGACAAGCAAATGGCAAATATTTTCATGCAAGTGCATATGCTTTTCTGTCCTTCTATCTCAAAATATATATAATCAAACCATAAAACTGACAAAAGAGGGTAAAAAAAAAGATCAGATATGTGGAGCAGGTCCCAAATGTGGGAAATATTAAACAGAGCTGGACTTTTAAGCCTGGAAAAAAGATGATCAAGGCGAGATAAGGCAACAGGCTATAAAAACACAGAGAAGGCAAACTGAGGAAATGGAGGTTACTGATCATTCTTTTCCAAAATGAAAGAAGAAAGGGTTGTCAAATGAAAATACTGGGCAGTAAGAATAAAATAAACAAAAGTAAGAAACTCAGAGTCACGGAACGTCAAGGCTGAAAGTATATATTGGTCCCAAATAGAATAGGATAAACTCACAGAAGAAACACCTGTGGTAAGCTATACAGGATAAAATCACAAGTTCCCAGATAAACCAGAGTTTCTCTCATAAACCAGAGTCTGTACTTGAACACTGTTTTTATCGATGAAGCAAAAGCCTCAGTGTGAAGTTCTTGTGCTGCTTCTAAAAACAAATATCTTCACTTGGAGAATTTTATTTGTATGGGGATTTAGTCAAGAGACTCCAGTTAGCTTTTTTGAAGAGGGAAGCTGTAGACTAGCAATTGAAGGGTTTCTACAACACTTCAGTGCTAGAGAGTAAAGTGACCGACATACCTAGAAGTTGTTTCTAGGGGGCTACCTTCATCTGCCCACACAGCAGGCAGGTTTCCATGGGACTGTGAAGAGCACTAGTGTGTTAGTGGACAGTTCTTTCCACAAGGTGTTTTATTTGCTCTCTGAACTCTGCTTTGGAGAGAAATTCCCAAGTAAAGGTGTACAATACAAGACACTGTGCGTATCCAAATTATGTGCTCTGATTCCAACAGCACTGATCCTTGCAGGACAAGATTAGATGCTAAGTGCTGGATCCAGATTTTCACTAGAGAATGGGAACAAAGCAAATCTGAAATGCTTGTGTTATTTACAGACCCTTCTCTGCTGCTTGGTGTCACCTACACTGGTCACAGCTGCTCAGAGCAAAGAATGTTCTCTATGGAGAAATCACAGCAGCTTAGGGAAGGTGAGGAAGGACACAGAGTGAGAGCAGGGAGCTGTAACTTGTATTTTGGTGAACTTAATGACTAGTTTTGAGGCAAAGACATGAAGGCCAAAGTCTGACAGGTTGTCAGGCACTGATTGCTGTTTTCATAAAGGGCACTATGCAAGTGTAAGTGATTGATAGATTGATTGATTTATTTTGCTGGGGCTCCTTTGTGGTCTCCTGGGGGAATTTCTGGCCACACCTCTCAGGCTGAAAGCACTCACTCTGCCTGCTGTTGCTTTTTTTTTTATTTGTGGGTAATGAAAATTTGTTACAAGCCTTCCCTTTCATCTGTACATGGCAGGCTGTCACACAGAAACAAGCCATTCTGGAACCTTGCTTCCTTCCAAATTGCTAAATATTTTTCTTCAAATTGCTTCCCTAATGGGCTAGTATAATACGAGCAGCATGCTCTCTGCCCACGCTGAAGATGCCAAAGCATTTGTCCAGTGCACATGTGCGTTGGGCACAATAAACTCATTGCCTGGCCTGGAGACAGTGCAGCACTGCTGCTGATCTAATCTACATCACACACTCCTTGGGTGCAATTGTGTATGCGATGGATATGGACCTATATGCGCACAGACAGCTACTTGGGCCTCCCCTGGGAAAATGTACCTCTTCAGGGAGGCACTCTGAATACATACATCCTGCTCTCCTGGGAAGGAGCCATGATTACATTTCATAAGGTGAGAAACAATGGCAGGAGGAGGAGGAGGAGGAGGCTACACAGCCATTGAGGAAGCCATGAGAGAGTGGCAGAGCTGGGCTCGCTAATGGACTGGTCTGGCCAGTTTTTTATTGACTCCAGTTGCTGCTTTTTGGAGGGGCAGGCACCAGCAGTCCCCAAGGTCAGCAGTTCCATGTGCTCTCTGCTAAACTGTTACTGACCCACTGCTTTATGGGCCTAAGTGCTTATCCAGGAACAGAAGTGAATAGGTTGTGTGTGATAAGAAAATAATTTGCCAAAACTGCAACAATAAAGAAGGCCTGATGGGATCTCTTATGGTATGAATAGCCTGGAGCAGCTGCAGATTTCTTTCTGCTTTCACAATTATTTTCATTTTTATAACAACTAAAAAGGGAGCATTGTCCACAGGCTCCTGCAGCCCATATTTTCATACTCAAATCTAATATTTCCATATACCTGCATATACATACTATACATTGTGGATCTTTGTGAGTAAAATACAGCAACAAAAAAAAGAAAGAAAAAGGAAAAGCCTTCTCAAATAAGAGGCCAGTTAGCACACAAGCTTAATCTGTTCCTCCTTTCTGTTTTGCTCACAACACTTCTTGTTGGGTTTCTACAAGATCAAGAGCAGCCAGTCCAAGACATGTGGGGTTGCGTTTCCTGTGAACTGTACAGAGGTGCCTGGTACAGCCACACAGGGCAGCTCTTGGTGCCTTGATGGAGAGCTCCATGCCCCAGGGTAGCTGTCCTCCCCTACTGTCTGCATGGCTGTGAAGGTCACTCACACCCCCAAGGGCAGTGTCCATTGAGAAAGTTGAGTGTATTTTTGCACGTTTTCTATCTAGGTGATGGAACTGTTGGAGCTCTGGTCCAACAGTTGACCCTTCATAGCCCTCCTCAACTCACCCCATTCCCCATCTCTCCAACCAGTCTATGGCATTTTTATTTCACTGGGAGCACAACCAGGTCTGATGCCTACCCCATGCTCCATTCCCTACCCTGAACAGCCTGGAGGAAGACACTGTGTTATGAATCTCTGACTTGCCCATCAGTCACTGAATTAAGCAGTGTTTTGGATCCCTCTGATCCAAAGCCCTGGAAACCATGACGATGACAGGGCCAAGCTCCTTGTAGAGGTATCACATACAGGGGAGTCCAGGTCTCTGAAGCTGTCCAAGAACAACTAAAATTACCACAGAAATACTGACTCCCAAAAATGAACTCCTCTTGCTGTTCAATTCTGCATAAGGAAAAGACCTGACTCCAGCCTTGGATGTCACAACAGGGTCAGCTATGCAAAGTTCAGAAAACTATTGTATAAATAAGGATACAAAGAAATTGCTCAGATTGTGGCTGATCTCTGTAATGGATTTCTCAAGAGGTCTCCAGTGAATGAGGCTTAATGAGCTTTTTATTGGCTTTACTGTATACAGGACAGAGAGTCAGAGAGAGTTCTCCTGCCTTACTGCTGACAGCTACACTATGGTGGGGCTGTAGTGCCTTAGCATATAGTGATCAATCTCATTTCAGTTCATTTTGCTAGAATTTAATTTTCACATGGCCCAATGTGACCACATCCCACTAATTTCCCACTTGGATATTTTCTTAAAACAGAGAGACCACATGAAGATTCTGTAACTCCTGTTGGTGAAATAATAATAATAATTTACATTTATTAAGCACTATTTTTCCCAAAGGACTGCCCAAATACTTTTCAAAATTTGTGTATGCAGGAATCTCTTCACCAAGGGAATTAAAAAGCACTATTTTTCTTGGCACACAGCAGCACTAGCACAACAGCTCTGGGTGGGGAATGAATCAAAGGTTTAATGTTATTACATCTTTGTGGTTCTGTTAGAGTAATGCCTAGAATTCCCGAGAGGGACCAAGGTCCCTCTTGGCCTGGGTGAACTAAGTAGTAAGGTTATTGAAAGAAAGCCAGGGAATAAGCATGCTCAGAGAAGGAAGAAAAAGAGAGGGACAGACAAACACATGCATGATTGCATAGATTTCAAAGACATGATAAAGTCATGAGTGGAAGGGAACTGTGATGTTATTCCATACACTCTTCTGTCCTACAGTAGGTTCTTTACAAACTAATCACTAACAAATATTTCAGTAACTTTTTGCTAATGATCTCTACTGGTGGAGATTTTACAGCCTTCTGAAGCAGCTTCCCTTGCTTTAACATGAATCTGGATGTTTCTTGCTATAATATAGACCTCTTACTCCTCATCTTGTGCACAACATATTTGCAGGCTGCCATTACCATTAGTCTGTAGACTTCCTACAAAGGTGTCAGGTGAGGTTAACATTGGTTGTGTAATGCACATGTGCCATAAGATGGGATCTAGAGGAGGATATAGCATGGAGCTATCTGTCTCCATGGGGACTGCATGGTATAAGTGCCTGTGGAATGAATAGGCAGAGGGATGGTGGGTGTCACGTTGGGATTTGCAGTCCTGTGGGGAAAATGAGACATGTGAAAGAGATTATGGACCTTGACGTTAAGACCAGAAACGCCCATCTCCATGTTTGCAGATCACTGGGGAAATGTATTTTAATAGTTCATGAGGAAATCAAAGCAGCAGGTAAAGTGACTGAAGCATGCAGCTGGAGCAGACAGTTGTGGCAGCAGCAGTGAAGGACAGAAGGGGAAAGGCTGTGATGGTTACCAGCATGGGCTTAGCTAAGCGTGGTACCTACAAAATGCCATGTTCACAGGCAACAATTTCTGGAGGAGAAAATAAAAATGGCCACTACAATATGGGTCAACATGAGTGAAAGGTGTAATGACATCATGATCAGGCAGAGGAAGCAGCAAAATGATTTGGGAAAGGAAAATTAGTAGTTCTGTGCTAATGAGCTGGTGCCAGCAGGACCTCTGTGAAGAGAGTTTGCTGATGTACATGGAGATACGGGGCTGGAAGGAATAAAGATGTCCTGCAGATACCAATTTGTGAGCATTCGGAAAGAATATGTGTATTGATTTGGAGCTCAGTTCACAAATGTGAACAGATAGAGAAAACTAAAAATAATTTCTCCTCTCTTCTTTTTTCCTACAAGAAAAGGAGTCTTAGATGTTCGTGTCCTCTCTACTGAGTCTCCTGCACCCCCATCTTCTTTGACCTGATTTGGGGTTCTGCTTATTAGTCAGGCAGGAGACTTGCTAGTTCCTCATCCATAAAACATAATAACCTCAATCCTGACAATGGGCAACTAAACAGTTGTCTTGGTTTGAGTTAGCTAACTGCCAACCCCCCCTCAAGTACAGAGAGAAAATCTGTCTTCTGCCTGCCGGAGGAAAAAAAGAGGGAAGGGGAAAAAACCCTTCAAACTATGTTTATGCTAAAACTACATATATTTTACAGAAAATAAAGAGACAACTAGAAAGAGGTACAGCTACACCACTTACACAAGTTAAAAAACAGCAAGCCACAATCTTTCATCTTCCAGTGAACTACAACTCATACAATTTTAACCCCAAATCACCTTTGAAGGTTTAATCTCCAGAAAGACAGACCCAAGAACCAACATTTTACTTCCCTAGGGCTGTATGGTGGTGAGACGATGCTGTGGGCCTGGGCCTCCCCCATCTGTCTCAGCACAGCACAGCACAGCATCTCAGGAACCACAGCCATGAAGCAACTGCCCCAAGCCACTCCTACACTGGTTCTTACCCTCTTTGGAAAGGATGTCGTAATATGGTATAGAATACAATACCGCTGGCTAGAAGCTGTCAGCTAATAGCCCAGCATGACTCCAGTCAGCTGACAGCTCCAAGTCCACTTCTGGATTTAAAGCCTAAATTTAGGCCCACTTAGGTAAACCTATGACAACAGTGTACAGCAGAATGTGATCTTTGGTGTGTCTGTCCTGAAACAAGATTTGTTAGAGGGACTAAGTATATGCCACTGGAAGATTTCACAAGTTTTAAAATTTCCCTTCTTTTCCCTTCTCTTCCTTTCCCAGGGAATGGAGGATGCTTTGCACTTCAAAGGCAGTGCTCAGGGGACCCCAGCTGAAGGGCCAAGTGCCTCCCAACACCCGGACATCTTCCTTTCTTCGAGACTACCCAGGTACACATTAAAACTGAGCTCTGAGTTGGCACATGTCCCATCAACATCTTTTGCACTTCTTTAACGACAGAGCTTAGCAAGGCAGATTTGAGCTTCACCTCCACAGACCCAGATCCACTTGTTTAAGTAGAATATTTTGTTGTTTATGCTGCAGGCTAAACAGCTAGGTTTACCTAGGGTCTCTTGTTAAAATGAGCCATCTGTGGCAGCTGTGGTAATTATACCCAGACTACTGTACCTTTCATGCAGAGCTCTCAGGTTTGTGTTGAGACTTTGAAAACAAGAGGAACAATGGCACAAGGGGAAAGAAAATATCTCTTTAGAGTGAAAACTATCATGAGGTCCTCCCTTCCTTCATTTTCAAGTCTTTCCCGGATTTACCACAATCCTCAAGTTGCTCAATTGCTGTTTGCTGTGACAAAGTACTACAAAACTGTCTGAGGGCAAAGAGCAGATGCCAGTCTGAGGGAGGTGTTGCACCTTCTCCTCATCATAATAAATACTTGCTCACACTTTGCTTTGGTGAGCCAAGTAAATCTAGTATTTGTGCTGCTCTGAAATCTGAGCAGTGCCACAAGTACTACCACAGGTGTTAGTCTCTTGCTTTATTTTGACTCTCTCCACTTGTTCTGAACGGCTCAGCACAACTTCTGCAGTAGTCGCTGTGCAATTTGCTCCCCCTGTGCCCAAAGTCATCAGTTCTGCTGTGAATAGGAAGCAGCAGGAATTGCTCCAGAGCAATGCCAGGTATTTCCTCCTCTCCAGGAGGTCTGAGGACTCTGCCCTGGGGAGGGTCAGGCATTTGAAATCAGTTGACTTTCCAGTGCTGCCAGACAGACCGTAAGGCTTAAATGCAAACTTCTGCATGGCATATGCTAATACTCCTTACTTTCCTCACTTTAAAAGTTCTTCAGTTAAACCCACACATTTTTTCATGTGGTACCTGTGTAACAGAAATATCTGAAAACCCATTATTCTGGATAATGCTTTCAAGGAAACACAGAGACCCTTAAACTTCCAAGTTGTTGTACATGCTACCAAAAAATGATTTTTATCTCTAATCACTCAAAACTAAAGCATAAATTTGAACAGATAGAAATAAGAAAAGAAAGATTGCAGGAATAAGCATTGATGCTATCAGCTGTAACTGACAGTAGCAAAGGCAGACACTGACTGAGTTTTCAGGGAGTGCAAGGTGTTTTCACATATATATTTCTCTTATTTTGTGTTTTTCACTGTGGGTTTTCATACACTGTAGGAACAGTTCAGTCGTAAGAGTACGTCAAGTTAGCATGGCCAGGAAAGAACAATAGGTTTGATTCACTTATGCTGCTTGTGGCACTATTGCAGCAGAAAGTCTGCCCTAGCCAGGAGGAGGTCAGAGCACTGCAAGGTTCAGAGCCTTGGCTGACTCCCTAAATGAGTACAGCTGATCTGGAAAAATGCTGTCAGTGAAGCAGAGAAGGGTGTTTTCATTCTCCCTAGCCCCTCAGCAGTTTCCAAATCACTAACGAGGTGTTTGCAGTACCGAGATGTGATTTAAAGCTCCTGTCCACAGGGCCAGTCATCTAATGAGCATCTGCCCTCTTTGGTTCAAGAGTGAATTAAGTCCATCATGTCTGTTGTCTAAAAAGTCATGGATAAATAGTCCAATAACAAACAGTATGAAGTAATTTCCTGCACAAACTTGCTGCACCCTGGTCTTTACCACAAGCTCAGATTTCTTGTGTGGGCTCAGATTTTAGCAAAGAATTACGGTATATTGCTTTCCATGAGAAGAATTTCCCACTTAACGGATCTCAGGACTCTATTAGACTCTTGGCTAATGGAAAACCATAAACCATCCCAGAGCTTTCTGGAACTCCATGGAGAGCTGAAAGTGCAGATATTTAGCTTCTTCAAGGGCCAGGGACTGACAGAGGACTCCTTAAAGAAATGCCAAGCTAATAGAAGTTCCAAACAATTTTATTTCAAACAACTTCTAAAGTAAGAGACGGCTATATTAACCTGAATATTATTTAATGCCAGCATTAACTCTTCTTCAGTGGTGTTCCCTCCTATTTCTCTACTTGGTTGTATCTGCTGTCAAACTCAAGGTTCTGGCCTGATTGTATTCTTCTAGGCATGTTTTTTTTCGTGTTATGCCTTCACAGCTGGGTCTGTTTGGCTGCTAACTGTGACCAATGCAGTTGCAAGGTTGTGCACCTTGTTGCACATGGTTCTGAAGGTGTGCAAAGCAGCTGGGCCCGTACGTGCTCTGGCCACCCTTGTTGCTGTCCTTGTCACACCCTCTATGCTATAAGCAGTGAAGACTTTGGCTGGACCTATTGGACTGTTCCTCTGCCACTTAAGAACTCTCCAGTCTCTGGCTCCACACACTTCTGCACTGGTACTATGTCAGGGCAAACTCTTATCATCTGTGAGCATATCTGCACCTTGTCTGCAAGTCAAAGTATAGTGGAGAAACAGGTCTTACTAGCACTACAATGCTAGTAGGGCATATCCCATGCATTTCAATTCACCATAGTCACTGCAGAATAACACATCAATTTTCACTTTAGCATATATATGCCACTTAAAGCTGGAGAGGCCCTGTCTGCTGATAACTGGTGCTTTTTTGAGTGGCTGCTCATGAGTGTTTTTTATTTTAATATTTCTTAACTCATCCCCTCCTAAAACAAACTCAGATTCATTCATTAAAATTAAAGCACTAAGATTCCACAGAGACAAACCCCGGAGAGGGCTGATAAATTACACAAATAAGCTGTATTTATAATACATCTGATGCCTCCAAATAGGCATTTTATAGAAGAGAAGCTCCAGAAAACTGATAAATCTATTCTCTGATACTGCAGCTAAGCTGCATTTCAATACCTGAAACCATCTGTTTGATAAAAGCATACACTGAGCATAATATGAATAACTTAGCACACAGGTACCTTAGCATAGTGCACCCCTTCATTTTCTCATAATCAGCAATTATAGCTCAGGCAGAGAGAAGCGTGCAGCAGGCTGGAGAACCATATAAAGAAGATGTTTTATTTTTCTTAATCTGTGCAAATCAGACAGAGCACATGTGTGAAGATCTGTAAACCACAGAGTAGCAGTGAGAGAGAGACAGAGAGACAGACAAAATTATTTCCTTTGCTGGGTGTTGTAGTTTGAGTAGTGCCTGCTTTATTTGCAGGACTTTTTTCCCCAGACACCCACCCAAGAACCATTCAGCTACATTTATTATTCTGTCAAATACAATGTGCAATAAAGAGCCAGTCTCCCCAATGATGGGTACCTGTGTTCATAGCTCCACAGTGAAGCACATAAATCACATGTGAAGGGCAATGCACATGTGCTTTTTGTTTCTTGTATCACCTTTTATTATCTTAGGACTGAAAAGTTAATAACCCAGTGGGTAATCATGCCATTATCAGTTTACATTGTAGTAAAGCCCATTCAAATGATGATTACATATGTTAATGAGTGTCGTTATAATGCACTACACAGTACATTACCTTCAATAAATATAATTGTTTATTCACTTTAATGAGGGGATATAATGCCCCCCAAACTAATGGCATGGACTGAATTGTGATTTATTGCTGGAAAACTTTGCCATTAAGGAGGAAATCTCCCAAACCCTTTCATGTTTATCTAACTTTTTTCCTTCTTTAAAAGCTGCCACTCATCTCGCCCTCCTTCTGCTTGCAAGGGGAAAATAGCTGTAAGACACTTCAGCAGTGTTCCTTGTCAATGCCTTCCTCCACCTGAAGAAGCAGGAGGTGGGTTCATTTAGAAGGTTTAATGAAGATCATTATGTTTACCCCTTAGTAAGGTTTAATGTGCTATCTGGCAACAAAACTGATAACACGTCAGAATTTTGGCTGCAAATCAAGCAATAGGAAGTAAAAATGTTGGTTGTTAAACTACAGACTAGGAATAGAAAATAAGGTTAAAGATGACATTCTGGCCAATGGTCCTTCATCTAGCTATAGAATAGTCAGAGAACAGTTGGCTGTGAGGAGCATTCAAAGCTCTCCAGCTGGGAATGAAAAAACCAGAGGTGAAATGCCACCTGATCTCTTGAATCTCTAGGCACTTTCTTTTCCAGAGGAGTGAGATAAAACCTTTTTTCCTGGACTCAATAAGAAATGACAACAAAGCAGAGAATGCTAAACCAGGCAGCACTGTGTAACAAGCTGAGGGTATGGCAGGCTGAGTGAGATGAGCTATCAGCAACTAAACTGCACAAGACTGGAGTTTCCTCTTTAATTTCCCTTCTCTTGGTTTCCTTCCTGAATGGCACTGCTGTGACATTTCCATTACCAGTGAATAGTAGTGTGCTTTGTACAGTAGTCTGTTCTCCTATTGAAGTTGGTGGAAAAACTCCCATTGATTTCAGCAGCAGAGGCAGTGAGTGGGCTGTGGGGGCACAGTTACCTCTGCAGAAGGTTTGCATGCAGGATGCCCTAATTTTGCTCTCTCATCTGTGTTAGAAATTTAAAAACCAGATTCCTCAAGTCTTAAAGAATAAATAAAATGCTGGAATTTGGAACAAATAATAACAGAAATTCTTCTAAATGCTATTAAAATTCATGTGTGACAGCAGGGGACATAAGAAAGCTGCATGTGAAAGACCAGTAGGATCTGAAGTAGATTCTTCAGCTATATTCCCAAATATGTGTATACACAGCAATTACTTGAGAAACTTTCCAAGGATCACAGTCATGTTCCAACTAGTTTGAAAGTCAGTAGTGTAAAAAAACTTTGACATTGAGATGCAATTTGTGGTAAGATCTAATTAATTTTTTTGCTCCTAAGAATAATTTATTATTTACACTTCTTATTATATATGTATTTTAGCTTCATTAGTCTGCAATGCTGGAAAAAATTATACCTTCAAGTCCTATTTATCAAATTAATGGTGCAATTTCATAGTGACACATTCCACATTCATTAAACCAAGTACAGTAAAAATGCATTTAAATTAGATTAGTGTGATGTAATAACGATTCCAGGGTATGGGGCGATATTCTAGCAGTAAAAAAACACCCAGATTGAGTTGAAAGCAACTTTGAGATAATTTTTCAAAATTGATTTTGGCACTGTTCTAACTGAAAGAATAAGGACTAAAATCTCCCTCCACAGCTTGCTCTGTGTGGCCGTGCAGGGCCCTGAGTGGGATTGCAGAAACAGCAGCAGAGTCGTTCTGGATGCTGCAGTAGAGGAAGTCATGCACACTCCACAGAAAGCAGCTTTGTCAGCCTCCTGAAAGGCTGGCAAGGGACACCCATCTGAAATTGTCTTTTACCAGTGCTGACTGCATGATACCACAGAAGTTGCTGCCAGCCCCTTAAAGCTGTGACTCTCCAGACCATTTTAGGTTGACAAAGGTTCACATGTCTGTGCACGCATCCAGATCACGCACAGGCACAAATGCCTGGATGCATAACCTCTAGGAGGTACCATGCATGCCCCTTTGCCTCCTGAATTACTGCTCTCTTGCAGCATGTGAGTACTCTCCAGGCCACAGAGGCTGGGTGAATGCCGGTCCATTTCCATTGATCTCATCCATCCTGGCAATCTCAACTACAGTGAGAAACAGAAACCCTAAGTGTGCGTCAAATTCACAGCCTATGAGGGCCCTATAAAACCTTAAGCCTTTCTGCTTACTCGTGCCACACAGACTGCCTGCTTCAACAACACCAGTGTGAAACAGGCAGAAATTCGCATCACCTTGCTACCGTGTCCTTTAACACTAAGTCTTAATTTAGCACATTCCCTGTAGCTTAACTTTCCTGGCTCAGGTAATGAGCGAGAGTCAAGCAGCAGGTTGATGGAGGTTGCTGGTCAAGGAACGAATCACCAGGAATTCATATCCTGAAGCTCTGATGGAGTCAGACTGGGGCTGCACGTCCCCCCCCTTCCATATGCTGATACTCCTCTTGCAGTCTTTGCAGCCCAGCAGAGGAGTGCTTTCAGCTGGTTGACACTCAACCCTGCGCTGCTCCAATATTACATTAAAGAACCAAATTAAATCAGAATAGCTCCTTAATAAAAAAAAATCTTTCTTTCGAGTATCCACAGGGAGTTGTGTATTGTGTGTATCTGTCTTTCAGACTGTAAGCCTTCAGGGCAATTACTATCTTTATTTCTGAAACACAAACAATATTAAAACACCATTGGCACTTAATAAATCAGCAAAACTACAATCCTTACATAGGCCTCTCAGTGAGCCATCAGTTACCTTAACACATTAACAAAAGCATGACCTTTGGATTTTGGAGCGTGGCTTGTGAGTAGTGTGCAGTATGATGGCAGACTGAGCACCCCAGAGTTTGAAGGATGCTATTTGCTCACAAAGAAAGCTCCGGACCATTGCAGGCATCACTGCAGTGACCTCCTTAGTCACTTCTGTCTTGACCCAGAGGTATGGTCCCACCGGGGAACACAAGTTCATTCTCCATCTAGTACCTCTTAAGCTGAGGCACAAAGAAAGGTGGTAAAGATTAATGTAAGACAACTCAGACTGGTCCTTTGTAGGGTATTGTGTTAGCAGGAGTTACCAAATACTTGCATTGTATTGGCTCAGGGCTATGCCAGCCAGGGATGGTACAATCCTGCCATAAAAAGCAGTGCCCCATGGTCGCTGTCCCACAGTCACTTCTAAGAAGGCTGAGCTTGTAGGGCTTATAGAAAAGTGCTGGAGCTGAGCTACACTAGTTTTAAATGGATGAACAAGGGTATGGTAATAGGGTAGAAAATTAAGAATCTTCTGGCTTGAGCTGAATGTGCATTAATAGCAAGGAAACTTCTTCATTTTCGAAGGACTACATTAGCCCCTTCTAAACCCAAATGTAATTTACAGACTTAAGCCTAGAGATATCCTTGCCAAAAAAAAAAAAAAAGAAAAGAAAAAGAAAAGGTGTTCAAAATTTTCCTTTAAAGATATGCTAAAAATCTGAATTGAATCACTGTGCACAAATTCATGTATTAATATAAACAATTAAGCTTGATTAAAAAGAAATCAGTTTTGCCTCTGGTCTGACTGACCTCAAATTTCTAAGGGCTGCTTTTCCAGTCCTAAGGGCCTGAGCTATGTGTCCTTTTGACTTCAGTTTCTCAGCTTGTCATCCCCAGGCATATTCTTTCTTTTACACTTCCCCCTCCCCTTCTTCCAGTGGATATAGACTTATTTAAGCAATTAAAGCTGTATGACCCTACAGCCTTCTCCAGAAAGCAAGGGGCAAGGCACAACCAAGTCAGCTTGAGCACTCAGAGAAAAAAAAGAGCAAATTAAATGATTGCTAAAAAAAAAAAAAAAAAAAATATCAAACCTAAGCTGAAGTTTGCATTTGCTCATCTATCTCAGTTGAAGATTTTTGCTACCAAGCACCATATGATGCTGTGTGAGGCTATAAATATGCTGCTCTTCTGGACTCATTTCTGATGTCATTTCCCATCCATAAACAGGTGCTCCTGGCTTCTCCTGTCCCCCTGAGCTCACAAAACTTTAGTGAGTACCTTTTGTGTGCCTACAGGATGCAAATGCTACCTGTCAATGTGTGTGTTCCCCTTGAATCAGAGAGTATCAGCCATGTTTCCACAGTGTGTGCAGGACAGCAGAGCAAGCCCACAGTACAGGGAGCACCTGTGGCAGCTTTCTTCCTCCATACTTTTCCTACCATATTCATGTCCTTCAGCAGGGCTGATCCTGTGCCCAGAGGCTCCTCCTGTGTGGATCCTTTGCCATGGCACTTTAGTGTCAAGCACCAGAGAATCTCCCTGGCAGGACTAAGGAAGTGGTCTGCTCTCCTGGTAGTCTCAGAAGCAGGGAGGAAAGGGGAGCCGCAGATGTATACCCACAGGGCAAGGTTTTTCCTTGGGGGAAAGCTGAGAGATAGGTGAAAAACCATGAATGCCACCTAGAAAACCTGGAACCATCTTGCTTAACAAGGTCTATGGGCTTTACCCATTTCAGTGGCAGTTTTCTGTGTCATTCTCCTGCAGGAGCCTAAGCGCGGTGATGGAGCACTACCCTATACTGCAGTCTGCTACAGCCTGGGGGCTTCATGCCCCCTCTGCAATTATTTAAAGAGCTGGAGTGTGGTTAGTGTTCTCTACACACTGAGAAGGACAAAGAGGAAGCACCATTTGTAGTCCTGAGGTGTACTTTGTGAGGCTAATCTGAATATTGTCTTACAAAAAAACTATGAGCCCATTGCCTTAGACTGGGGACAAGGGCTCAGGCTATTCATGTCAGGTGACCACATTTTCAAATCCATTGCAATGGCTCAAAGATATCCAAAAGGTCAATATATTGTTCATACCATATCAGTGATGCTAGGGGGAATAACAACCTTCAGTAAATCCTATTATTTTCACAACTATACTAATAACATGAGAAACTATAGATATAATAAAAGTTTATATCTATAGTTGCTCTGCAGACACCTCCTCTGGTATGGTATAAATATAGTATATGAGACTTGGCGGTGTAATACAGTTTTTATTTCAATTTTTTAGGGATGGCCATGCACATCCATAACTCATGAAAATAAAAAGTGTATTACACTGCCAACTGTTACATATTCCCTAGTAAAGCAAAAATGGCAAAATAAATTTTATTTTTCTCTTCTCCCCACCAACAAAGTGTCTAGCTGATACGGTGATGATGAAGTGTTAGAAGAAATATTATTTATCTGAACACTTTCTATACCCTAGCTTTGTCTGTCCTGTCTATTTGTCAGTCTTGTCCATCTGTCAAATGCTAGGCTATTTAATTTTTTCCCTACATGGTGGCTTTGGTTTTAACTTCATGTATTTGCTGTTACTTTCCTTAGGAACGAAGGAAAGAGAGATTGCCTCTTCCCATGTCCTGATCTTGAATTTTCTCAGACACATTCTCTTTGGGTCTTAAGAGCTCTAACATCTGTGTGGGACATGTGTGTTGGCTTGGTAGTGCAGGCTTCACTTCTTCAAGATGTGCAAAATAGTGTAAATGAGGAAGTATCCCAGCTGCATGTTGTGTGCAGTGGAACAAGAGGTGAAAACCTCTACGACTCAGAAGTAGGGATTGGGAAAGATTTAGAAACTTAAGCGCAGCAGGCTGTCTCTTATACCTAAGAGAAATGGAACAAATATGTCACTCCTATACCATAAAAAGAAAAAAGTGATAAAATTCTGTTTTATAAAAATGGTATTGGATTACACTCAGCTCTTGAGTATCCACACAGCAGTGAAGCAAGTGGCAGATTAACTGTGCTGGGCTTGTAGGGACATCCAGTGTGGTGCTGCACAGAGTATGAGCAGATCCACAACCACTGGGGATTGGAGTTGGGAGACTTCAAGACACAGTAGCAGGGCCAGGCAAGGTCCAGCCAAGCCAAGAGCTATCTGCATTCTGCACTGCTGCTGTCAAAGCTGAGGTGTTCCTGCAAAGCTTTCTTAAGTGACTCTGCCCTTTCTTTCCTTTCCTTTCCTTCCTTTCTTTCCTTTCCTTTCCTTCCTTTCCTTCCTTTCCTTCCTTTCCTTCCTTCCTTCCTTCCTTCCTTCCTTCCTTCCTTCCTTCCTTCCTTCCTTCCTTCCTTCCTTCCTTCCTTCCTTCCTTCCTTCCTTCCTTCCTTCCTTCCTTCCTTCCTTCCTTCCTTCCTTCCTTCCTTCCTTCCTTCCTTCCTTCCTTCCTTCCTTCCTTCCTTCCTTCCTTCCTTCCTTCCTTCCTTCCTTCCTTCCTTCCTTCCTTCCTTCCTTCCTTCCTTCCTTCCTTCCTTCCTTCCTTCCTTCCTTCCTTCCTTCCTTCCTTCCTTCCTTCCTTCCTTCCTTCCTTCCTTCCTTCCTTCTTTCCTCCCTCCCTCCCTCCCTCCCTCCCTCCCTTCCTTCCCTCCCTTCCTTTCTGCTCCTCTCCCTCCCCACCCTGCCCAATTCCATGTCTGTGTAAAGGAGTATCACAGACCTTGAGTCAAAGACCAAGGGATGCTGTGTCACCTGCCACATGAAAGAAATTTGAGCTTCTCTTCTCCACAAGCAGCCCAGGTTCTCAGCCTGTACAGAAATCTACCCCTCGTGTTTCTCTCCTGTACAACATGCATCCACTACCTTCTCACCTGGAATCCATGGAACTGGGATTGAAAAAAATATTCAGTCCATACAAATGCTGAAGGAAAGAATTGTCTAGCTCTGTAGAGATACTACGCACACACATACATGATGATCAACAATAACCATCTGAATCCCCTCAAAACATGTGAATAAGCTGCAAATGTGCAGACTAATGCCCTGAAGAGGAGAAAAGCAAGCACAAGATGAGGAAAAATCAGGGTTTGACACAGCCCAGCTGATGATATGGTTTTCATTACATGCCCAGCATACTAATACCAGACCACTGTACAGGTAGGAAAGAGGTGCTTGAGGGCCAGTGAACATGGAATTTTATCAGTGTGTCACTATTACAGCAACACCTGTGCTAAATAACTTTGAGCGTTGATCCACTGTGAAGAGTCAGTGCTCAGTAGCCCTCAAAATTTCTCATTTCTTACCTGCAGTGGGGTGGTCTTGTATTTAAGCAGTGGCTGCACAGAACTTACTAAATGGTTTTCTTTCGTCTCCTTAGGATGCCTGTCACACAGATACTGTCCCAGTCCCTAAATTGCCACCTTCCTGTCTACATTTTTCTGTTTATCTCTCTTCTTCTTGTGTAGTGAAAGACATTAGGGATAGAGTGATAAAAACACATGATAAAACAGCATCACTGGGGAGATCTATGCTTTGGAAATACAGGAACAAAGTCTGCACTCAAGCAAACTTTCCATTGATGACAGTGGGTTATGCCTCAGGACAAAAGGCAAAGGACTCCTTAAAACTACCTAATTAAAGTTCTGGTTCAGCTAGAGTGCCTAATTTAAAACAGATGACTCAATGTTGTTGGTGCCGCACTTAAAGTTGGGTACCTGCCTAAGTGCTTGGCTGAATGGAAGCCCAAGCAATGTATCTTTAAATGAAATAGCAGTGGAATACAACAGCCATTCTAACCACTATATATAATTGACTAAAAAATCAAATCACTGAAAAAGGTGCTGCACTTACAGTGAAAAATAATAAATAAATGACTTACAGATTGCCAACATGACAGTCGGCAGCAGAGCAGAACTCAGTGAATGCAGCTCCCATTTGAATTCATGGGAAAGCAGGGACTTCTGAAACTGCTAAGTTAACCAAAAATATATATTGTTAAAGCCAACAAATTTATTCTTCTGTTTGAAAGTCCCTGTTTTGTTATACAGAGGAATAGGGTCTGAATTCCCTGACTCTTCAGCATCATAAAATCTGGAGTGCCTGCTTGGGGAGGTGTCAGGAAAATACTGGTTCTCATACTAAGCTTATGTTATATTTACACTGTGGCTCACTGAAATACTAAAGCAGTAAGAGATATTATAATTAACCTCTTGAATTTCTCCCTTAAGAAGTATCTGGTTCAATGAACTGTCAATCAGCTCTCCCATTTCCTATTAGAATGGGGGATAATATGCAGGACCAATGAATGAGTTCAGTGAAAAAAGAAGAGACAATACAATGCCTCTGTGAATAGTATAGGATGGTAAATATTAAATATGTTTTGGGTAATGACAAATTTTGAAATGCTTCACAGCTGCTCTTGAGTTACACCAGTCCTCTCTTTTTGTATTCCTATTTCTAAGGACACACACAGTAATTGGTGCAATTGTATGCCCATTTCTGCTTTGTGGGAGCAGTTTAGGTCACTGGAATTGATTTGCAAGCATGTAAACCTGATGCTCAAAGCTTTGCAAGCACGTAACTGTCATTGATGTCATTTGGTATTGGGTGCTTAAAAAAGATAGGTGGTCAAATACCTTTACTGAACTGCAAAATTATCTGAATTGTGCAATAATACAAAGTGCCACAGTTCAGTGCTTGAAATATTATCCTTTTAGCACAGAATTTTAACTTTTATAAATGTAGGTCTGTTCACAGTCCCCAGTGCTACAACTGACCGCATTATTTATTATTTATCATTATTAATTATCACAATGTATTATTTATGCCATGCAATAGTTATGCACAGTATTTTGCCAAGAAACATCCCTCGCTCTCACATTTATTAATTTCTAGAATATTACTATGCTGTTTGATTTGGAAGTGAATCAAACCATATCTAGATATTAAAATGAGTGACAGTGAAAAGCTTCAAAAGGTATCCTGTTTTCAGCTGTTAAGAATCAGGTGGCAGTCAGGGGTCCTCCTTGAGGTCACTGCTCTCCTTTCCAAACCTTGATACTCTCCCACCAGGAAGAGATGTCAGGTCTTTGAGCCCTTTCCTGATCCTTTTGAAGCCACAGTATCTGAGCTGCAGCTAAGGGTCACAAGTGAAACTAAATTATAGTCTTAAGCTGCACCAGGGGAGGATTAGGTTGGACATTAGGAGGAATTTCTTCTCAGGTTAGACATTGAAATTGTCTGCCTGCATTGGAGTTGAGTCATTGTTCCTGAGGGTGTTTAAGGAAAGACTGGACATGGCATTTAGTGCCATAGTCTAGTTTACAAGGTGGTGTTGGGTCATAAGTTGGACTCAATGATTTCAGAGGTCTTTTCCAAACTAATTAATTAAAAAAAACCCCACAACTATCTGATTGTGGGCATCCACTTACTAGTATGATTTTTCTTATCTTTATTGTTTGCTAAGTTGTGCCCAGTATTTCTCAACAAGAAGAGGGCCCACCACTATGTTGGTCTCTGTACACACATAGTAAGAATAGTGTGTCCAGAATGTCTGTAGGTATCAGTTTTGAAAGAAGTACAAACAAAACAAAACAACAACAAGCCTTCAATAAGGCATGATTTTCAAAATTATCCTGTTTCTGAGCTATGCCTAAATTTCTAAAGCAGTTTTGGTAGTCTTATATTTCAACTAAAATTGCTGCTATCTACACATTAATTTATGAGTAACAAGGATTTGTCTTAGACTTATGGCAATGTGTGGAGTCACAGACAATTTAACACCATGATCCAAACACAGGTTGAGGAGGACAGCCCTGGAGGTACAAGATCTCCAAAGGCTGCCCTTATTATTTGGTATTATATCCCAGCTGTGCTACTCAATGACTCCTTTATTAAATAAGTGAAGCACAGTTGTAACTACAGAGAGAACTCCCATTCCAAGGAGCTCACCACACACAAAGATGTAGCAGGCTGGTGAGAAAAGTGAGAGGAGCAGATTCAGTACATCTATGCTTTGTACACATGCAAAATAAAGCAACAATCAGCTGTATTTTTATCACCATCAGAACCCAACATGGCTATCAGGAATAAATGTACTGAAAAAGGGGGGAAAGCTTTCAAAATTTGCTTATATATGTATTTAATAAGCAGTATCCGAATAGGCAAGGATTTTTCCCCTGTCAATATTTAGTAAATGTTTATTAGCATCACCTTCCAGCTAAAGCACCTTAAAATTACAATAATGCTCATTTGTGGTCTAACAGGAGACCTTTCAGACTTTTGTGAACTCTTTCATCCAAGTTCTACTTCGATGAGGCTAAGGATTTATTTTGAAATGACCCACCTCAGTGCTGTATCTTCTGAAACCCATGAGCAGCATGACGTACCAAGCAAGAAGGCTGCACCACACCTGTGAATGTCAGGAGACAGCAGTGTGAGCTGCTGCCTTAAGGTTGAGCAGCACACATTGAGCTCTTTGGTAGGTGCCTATACAGTCCAGCTTTACAACTAGTCGGGAGAAAGGTAACTCCTCCTGGAGTGAGTGGAGAGGTACGAAATAGTAAGGAGAGACAGAATTTTTGAAGTTGACAGCTGATGCAACAGGGAGGTTGTTGCCTCCTGTACTGTGATGGCTTTATGTTTCTGTCTTCTGAAAAAAAAAACAACAACCAAAATTAGCACTGAAAAATAATACTGGGCCTCATTTTCCATAAAAGCAGGGTGACAGAGTCCCCCCTCCTTTATACTGGTGGAAATCAGGGATGGTTCTGCTGAAATCAGCAATGTTAAAAAGCTGTAAAACTGGTTGAAACAGAGGACTAGCTCAGCAACAAGACAGTCTCTCTGTGAGCCCAACAGTTCATTCTCTAGCTACAGCAATGTATACACAGAGATGTGCTAAAGCAGCAGGGGTCCTTAAATGTCTTTATCATCTGGAATCACATCTTAAGAGGACTGACTGATGAATGCTTCCCTTCCTGTTCTCCCATCTAAAAAGATCACCTCCTCTTCCTATCATATATTCTCCCTGTGGCAAAGCAATAGCTATTGCAGGAATATTAGGGAAGTAATTAATGTATTTTAGCCATCTTTTAATGAAATTCAGCAGCTGAGAAAAAAGAAGAGAGACAATAAATTGTAACCTGTTATCTACCACACACCACAGTTTGGAAACTTGTGTATTGGAAGTCAGAAAAATGTTTACATCCATTTAACATTTAACCTATTAAGTTAGCTTGTTCCATGTATTGCTGACTGGGTAACACCACATAAAAAGTTCACACTTGGAAAATGAAGCTGATTTTTGACAAGAGGTCTAATAATGGAGATGAAGCGATTTCTGTTAACATTACAGTCACATGGACTTATATTGATTTCCTGGAGCTTTCTTCAAACTCTTCATTCTTAGAACTTCTGTGCCATCATATTGGAAGTGCTCTAGACCCATTTGCCTGTCTGCAGAGGTCTTACTTTATAACTTCCTGCCAAAAAGTGAACAAAAGTTGGTCAGGTAGATGAGGTGAATGGATAACCTCACTCTCGTTTCCTCAAGAGTGTGTCAGAGCAAGCTTCTGACTGCACCAATGGTTACACTTTCACCTTTGGTAATTCAGACATTACTCTCAGCAGAGGGTAATGGAGAGTGACTTTTTTCCAACAATTTCTTTCATTTTGTCTCCAAGTGTCTGCGTCATCCCAGGACTGCTGATTTGTGCTCTGCTAGTTTTAGTGGACATACAGAAGCATTTCTGTGGTGTTGCTATTTCCTTCTACAGAAGCTCAACCAGAATCCATGGGATCCGGTGGTTTTGCATTTTCCAAGGGCTTCCCTTGAAGATCTAATTTCATGTTGCCTTCAGGCTGCTGTGGTCTGGGACAGATATGTTCCTATCAGCTGCTAGAATGTTGGTTTGGGCCATGCCTCCTTGCTCAATTGCATTTTGGTGTTACACTGTGATTAAACCACTGCTCTACCAGTGACCCAGCAGTAGGTGACCTCCTTCCCCTTTCCCACAGCATATTGTATAAAAAAGTCAAGTGATAGCGGCTCATGTTTATTGGTTTCTCTTTAGCAATGCGCATTTCCCACTGATGTCAAAATGGTTTAGACTGTATGTTGCCAGCACTTGGTCATACTTCTGCCTAATATCATGACATCAGTGTTGTTGGAAATATCTTGCAGCTGTTATACAATCCAGCTGGGATCTAATTGGTCATCAGTCTAATAGCATAGCTGCAAATGGCTAGTTTCTTTCTTCTGCTATGTGTGGTAATTGAGTCTCCAAATCTGTCAACAGCCTGTTGGTAGACAGCCGTCGCTCCACTAGGCAGCTCCATGCCCTTAGACTCTGAAAACATTGCTATTTTCTTCCTCTTCTGGGAGTTGACACATTCAGACATTGCATGATTATTTATCCCTTTCCTGCTGTTCATAGCCTGAGGATTTTTCCTGGTGTGAGCACTGCCTGTCACAATGTTTATGGTGGACCATGGAGGCAGTATTTGGTTGGTATCTGTCATCTCTTCCATCAATGAGGAGCATCAGGATCTAGGAATATTGAAGGAATTGACAGTATCATTTGGCCCAGCCTTTTTCAAGAGCAGACACTCATGCCTACAATTGACAGTTCATCCAGAAGAATCAACAAAACATCGGCTTCACTCAGGCTGAAAGAGTTTTTTCATCACATTGCAGCATATTATAGATATAATAGCAGAAAAACAACAACTTTAACTTGCCATGGACGGAGGGACAGAACAACAGATTATGGATGTCATCAAGGTCTGTGAAACATTTTTTTTTTTTGGGGGGGTGGCATCTTTCTAATGAACAATGTCAAGATAATTCTGAAGCATGGATTCTGAAGCTCATTCGCTTCTCTTCCAGGTAATTGCATTTAGCAGTTAATCACATTTCCTTTGTCATGTGGATCTCACTGGCATCATAGTGGTGTACCATATGGATTCCATGTCAGTAGGAATAAACCTTCTCTTTATTAACAGAATCATTGCACAGTTACATGTGTAGCATCCTCACAGTGGACATATAGACTAATAAAGTGGTTTGTCTTCCAAAGTCTTACCTCCCACAACATCCACAGGTTTTCCAAATTATACAAGGGATGGTACATATGTTGTTGAAGTGACACTTCTCTGTTCAGGTTTAGATATTCCACACTCAATATCTAGATATGAACTACATGTCTAGACCTACTTTGTGAGAATCAAAAAAAAGATCTAAGTTTTAGTTCCTAAGATAGATGTCAAAAACAGGGGTGATGAGCTACACTGTTGAAGTCATAAAATTATAGAATAGTTTGGATAGGAAGGGATCTTAAAGATCATCTAGTTCCAACCTCCCTGCCAAGGGGGACAGGGATGCCGCGTACCAGACCAGGTTGCCCAGGACCAAATCCATCCTGGCCTTGAACAATTCCAGGGACGAGGCATCCACAACTACTCTGGGCAACTTGTTTTAGTGCCTCACCACCCTCTAAATAATTTCCTCTAAACATCTAACCTAAATCTTAGGAGAAAATGCCTATTTCCTTCCTTTAACTTCAAAGGGTGACTAAATAGGCAGAAGTGAATGTCTACAACATAAGTGCTGACAGTCAGGTGGGATGAATCACACTGTTCCTGGAATATCTGAGGGTATAAAGATTCCTTCAGACCTTCTCTGCCAAGATAGAGTTAATTTTTCCAGACTCTCATCTTTTCAGTTCCCACTGTGTCCCACTGAAGTCTGCTCACATTGCAGCATCTGTACTGAAACAGACTAAAAATTTGAAGGAAGAACATTGAATTTGCTTTGATCTAGCAAATTCCTGCATGATGCTAACTAGACCAAAAGTTGTGTGAACACAGCTTTCTCTTTTTCATTCGTAGCTGTGTATAGTAAAGAAAACATCTAACTTTCAGTGGACAAAAAAGATGTCTCTTTACAAGGAAATATCAACACAGATTAGCAGATGGGACTTGCTGTGAAGATACATGTGGTCAAAATAAGCAAGACAAACACAGATGGAACAAAAAAGGAATATGTGGTTCAGTGATGGTACTTTCTTCTGCAACTCAGTAAGTTTTAAGTACTTAATGCATTTTCTTCATCTTTCTCAGTAGACCTAAAGAAAAATGGTCTACAGCACAAGATAAGAAATGAGAGTGTTTGAAGAGACTGTTTTAAGTGCCATTGTTGGCATTAGTGCTTCAGATTGTTGTTAGGTAAGAGTGACACAGCTGCCCTATGCACCAGCACCCTTGCTGAGGGGACAGATTTCCCTTGGCCTGTTGTCCTGCTCTAGGCTCCCTCCAGGTGCAGTTCTCAGTGTCTTTATCCTGAGAGATTCAGGTCTTTTCTCCAAATGGAAGGTTCCTCCTTTAGAGTCTGACCTTTATGGCTATCCAGAACTCTGAAAGTGTTAAACAGAAATTTCTAGGTGGATTTCTCTTTATATTAGTTTTCTGCAGTTTGCCTCCCCAACCCTCTTTGAAACCTCCCCCCAAGATTAGCACTGCAGTGTGAGCACTTTTCATACAGACCTCCTAATATAGAGCTCACATCCAGCTACTGCAGGCAAGAACAAATTTTCACCTGTCCTCCAGTGTGAGAGCAAATTGTGTTATCTGCATGGGGGCTTGAAAAGGAGCTCCAGAAAGAAACAATACATCCCAGGTCTCCTGTTCGTGGAGTTGAATTAAGCTTTTTAACAAGTCAGTGATTATTTTTCCAGCCTTAAATCTGTGCATAGTTGCAATCTGTGCATAGTATAATCTTCTTAGCTTGATGTTCAAATACAAACTAAGGCAACAATGAAGTTACAAGGTTTCTCCTAAGGGTGTCTGTGAAGACAGATATTTTCAGTGAGCAGCTCCCAAATCCAGAGTGAATATTTTTAAGGGGTTGAAAGACTGTTACAGAGACTCTCACCATAATACAGACAATTAGCATAGATCTGAAATAGGAATGACAGTACTAAAATTTGTCATTATTCAAAGTTATCCTCTATGACTTCTAAAGAAGACGACCATTAATGACCTAAAGCTCGATATGCAAGGCCTGTAAACATCAATAACTCTTCTTGAAAGAGCACTTATGATAGCAACAAAACCTGAGGTGTCTATGATAACAAGTGCTTTAATACGCAGCACACACAGCTGCTATTGCAGCCACATCAGTTCCAACACCTCCCTCCTAAAACTTCAAGAAAATCTCAGGTACTGAAAGAGAGAATACAGAAGGGTTTGTGAATGCTGTCTAGTCCAAGGACAGACATGGCAATCCTGTGCTGCTTCCCTCCTGCCTCTTGTGCACACTGTCCTTGCTGCATGGGTTGGGGCTGCAGCCTGCACACTGGAACTGTAGAGAATATTGAGGCAGCACTCATATTTTACCTCCTCAAGTTGCCGACTACAAGGACTGCCTGCTTTAAATGTATGTGTGTGTGTGTGTGGCTCAGCTTTGCAAACGAAGATTTGGGAAGGGCTGTCCCCACATGGGTGTGCCCTTCCAGCCTGTGCAGTGCATTTTTTAGGTGAGGCTCAGCGTGCACAGAACTGGCCCCACCGTTTAAATCCTGAGGTTCATCTGCCACGGCCAAGCGAGCTTGGACAGTGCCAGTGAAGTCCTCAGGACTAGAACCTGCAGCACCCGGCATTTCCAGGGGGTCTCCCATCCAAGTACTAATCTGGGGCTGACCCTGCTTAGCTTCCGAGATCTGACAGGATCGGATGAAATGTATGACAATGCTTCTTTCATTGTAAGTCGCACTTTCTTGGTGAGCTACAAGGAAGACAAAATCCTCATGTCTCTCATGAACATTGTTTTCATACTGGATCACAAAGATATTTATAGCGACAAGCTGTGTACTGGGTTATAAACTAAGAGATACAGTTCATGAAAGGGACATTGACTGTGAGGTCAGTATCATTTCCTAATTTCTTATTTATTTTGCAGTTTTAAGAAGCAGTCTTAGTGCTACCTTACTATGCTTGGGATGCAGTCAGATTGGCTAGGGCTGCTGTGCTCATCCCACTCTACCTGAAGAACCACAGGTCCTTTGGGCAGCTGGTCAATGATTCAGAATATAGGAGCAGCTACAGATGTAAAAATGGATAACTTGTTAGAAAAGGTCACAGCCAAGGTATGTCTTCTTGGGAGAAAAGTCAAATATCTGGCAGGACCAGTCTTTCACCCACAAACAACTTGAGATCAGAGGTATACCCTAGAAAATCCAGCTCTGGGGAATCAAAGAGCAGCAGGGCCTCTTCATAACCAGTCACCTCCTACAGAAAGAGATAAAATACTAAGATGACAAGATAGTCTCCAAGCAGCACAGAGGCAAGAGCTGCCTGAGAGACAGTGTGAAGCCAGGCAGAGAGGTGGGAAGGAGATGCCAGTGGAGTGACTAATCACCTCTGAGAAAGCACCCAGCAGACACCTGGCTGTTAAAGCTCTAGGGCTCCATCAAGGGCATGATGAAGCCACCCCAGTGCCACAGAAGGATGAGAAGGAACTAATAATGGGGATACCCATCCTATTCTCCAAGCACAGATAAATCAGCAGAGGCTGAGTGAGCAGGGATTGCCTTGCAAAGCAGCTGGTTTTGAGAAGCGTGGGGAAATGATTGCAGTAAAGCCCTTTCCATGCCATATCTGTAAGAAAAGGAGCAGAAGCATATTCTGCCCATCCAATTCAGCTCTTCATGCCACTCCCAAAACATGCACTGGAAAATCATCTTTCTTCCCATCCTCTCAGGGATCCACCTCTTCCATTCAGGGGAACTGTGACATCTAGAGCCCAGTTCCACTTTGAATCATCTCTGACATGCTGCTACACAAGTGCTGTGCTTCTAATAGTCCTTCTTATCCTGCTGTTACAAAACAGCAGAAAACCCTTAGTCACCGAGCTAAATGTCAACATGTAGAAGAAAGACAATTTAGGCAGATGAGTAATGCATGAAAGTCTGTGAGACAAGTATACAGCATTTTACTTTTCAGGTGTACATGCAAGAAGTTTTGTGAGAGGTTCAGTTACATATATTGAATATTCTCTTTACCTATCTATTTCCCTAACTTGTTATTGTTTAACCCTTGTAAAAGGGAAGTGGAGATTTGTCTCAAGGAGAGGGTTGAAGAAGAGAGTAGAAGCTGTGTCAATCAATAAGAAAGATGCCCCAAGTTTAAGAGATGTTATGATAGAAAAGCTAATAAATCTTGGTAGTATGCAACACTGCAATTTCAACATGAAACTCATCAGTTTGTCTGAGTAAAATTTCTTGGTGTGTTCTTGTTCGGACTTGGAGCTGATTTGAATCAAAACTTTAAAGTGGAGTTCCAAATTCTTTCAAACATCAGCCCTGAAGTCTGATTCAGATAGGATTCTGACCAAAACACCTCTTAAATAGAAAGTGGCATGTCACTCCAGCTCCAAATGCTTCTTCAAATTCCTTTGGACAGTTTCCCACTACTTTTTCTCATGCTCATCCCTTTGTCAAACCAAGTCTTGCTATGCATCTGCTAGCAATAAGATAGAGATGTCAATGATTGGCTCCCAGTGTCTTGGCTTCCAAGTAGTTTCAGAAAGGATCCTTCAAGTCTCATGATTCTCTTTCTGAAGTTTCATCTGCTCTGTCTATCTCTTTCCCTAAAAACAGGTTCACATAAGAACAGCAAACCTTTTTCTTTTGAAAACTAACCACTTTCCTAGACACACTCATTTCCTCTACAGATACCTCGTGAGAACTACTATGGAGTTGGCCAAAACAGTAAGCAGATGCTGCTCAGCCCTGGGACCTGGATCTGTGTTGCTCTTGCAAGGGTGGAGAGGAAGATTTCCTTCCTTATCTGATGGCCTCTGCTTTCTTCTGACAGCCTACGTATAAAGCAGTGGCATCACTCTTTTCCTGTGTGGAAATGCTCCCTTGGTGGATAGTTTTTTGCACTAACCCGAGAGACAAAGAACCAGGTCTGTAAGTCTTTTCTTCTCACCAAATTTCTGAGGAATGGATAGAAAGAACTTGTAATAGAAAGGATTCTAGATATAAATAAACATATCTCAGATTGCCTGTGGTAAAGTTTGTGTTTAATATTTCTCAGTTTTGGCAGGACACTTTCTTCTAATGTTTTTTTCTTTGGTGGTGAGAGCTCTGGTGCCTCTGTATATAAACTAGAAAGGGTATCAGGACTTCCCAGGGTAATATAGGAAGTATATTTACAATTTCCATTCAGGGCTAGGCTGCAATCTACTGCTTACAGCAGACACTGGCCCTGGGGCAGTATTCACATGTGGGGTAGTTTTCAGGAGTTCATGTTCATCACTGCTGAAGCATTGTCTGCCCTGGGCATCTCTCTTTTTGGATGCACTCTTGCAAAACGTCCTTTTCCATAAAACACTTGACCCTAAGAATTTTTCATTGATAATACTTAACCTCTGGTTTCCTTTACTGAAGAGTCAGTCTCATCTCTGCAACGCAACATGCCACTCAAGAGAAGATGGGTCATTCTCACATGCTGGTCTTTCCTGGGCACAGCTATTCTCCTGAAGTGACACCACTCCACAGGCTGACAAGCACAGCAAAAAAAGACAGCACAGCACTTTTAAGCTGTCATGAAGTAAGAAGGGCTACTTTCATTTTATGTTTTGTTATATAGCAGAAAAAAAATCTGTCACTTTGCAGGATGCTTACAACAAACAGCTTTAAAAACTGATTAAGTGGTTCAGCTTTACTTAGTTTTTAATCACTCAGCAGCTGTTTACTCCACAATTCACACATATATTTATGTTCCACTTTAGTTGAGGTTGTCAGTTACCTTCCTTTCTACCCCTGAATCCCCAGATAAATGGAAGGGTATGTTCCTTTGCAGATCAGACTCAGGCATGGAAATCAGATCAATTACAGATGTAGCACACTTACTCCCAGCCCAGCAATCAGGATAAGTACCCCCAAACCAGCAACAGATTACAGGTTCACCAGCTAACCCCTTCCAATGCAAAAACAGAAATGATCAGGTAGGAACGTGACCTTTTTTAAGATGACAGCAATGGTCATCCTCTAGTGCCTCAGTTCAGTTCAAGGGTAAGTTGCTCTTTCACTATTGGGTGAAAATATGGAACATGTAAAGATTCAGGTTTTGCAGGAATGGCAAGGTGCAGCAAATCCCTGCAGAGTCAGGAGGAGGTCTCTTCTCTTACTAAGGCTGGCTTTCCTATAGAAGCCTGAGGCTCTTGGGGTGCACACTTTCATCTGTAAATGGGTCTCTTAAAACAAAATTCACAAGTGTGTTCCAGTATAAGTAATGTGACTTTTTTTCATGTGAGAGAACATGGTGTTAATGGTGTTTCTACCTCCCTATCATGTTTTCAGGAATGATTTGGCCTTAAAAATACACCAGAACCCTCAAAGGGAAGGAAATCCCAGGAGCTAATCATTTTGGAGAATGAAAAGATTCCCAGTGGGTGCTAATATTTCACAAGGGAAGCTTTCAAATGAATGAAATGCATCTTGGATATTAATAGTGAAGTCTGTGATTATTACTATGAAGATCTTATTTGCCAATATTTTAAATGGAGAATGAAAGCATGTGCAGATTATATAGAATTTTTCCTTTTTCTTGAAAAAACCACACTGCACATGCAAATTAAAACTGCTTTCACCACGGCAAGACTATAAAATTTTTGGCACATGTACTCAGTGTGCATAAATGTTGGCTGTATTTAAGTTCTCCTAGACATATATAATTAATGAAATACATTTGTGTATAGCCTCATTTTGTGAGCAGCCTAAATTTAGACTGCCTATCCATTTGCAATGTAAATCTTCATTTTGGTTGGTATATTAAATGTTAATGCTTGTGCTAATTTTTAGTCTCTAACCTTAAGGCAGGTCACACATAGCTTTATTAAAATAAAAGAAAGAAGATTAATTTAGTCGCTGGAGTCAACAATTAAAAGTACATGGGAGTTTGGAAAAAAAAGTAAGGAAATGATAACTTAAAGGCAAAAGACATGTCCTCCAACAGCTAGGCACCATGGTGTGATCCTTATTTACTTTTATAGCGCACCCCATTGTGCCTATGTGTTGGAAGACATATGTCATGTTTCATCCTCAAGGGCCTAAGTGTGAATTTCCTGTTAGTTTTTTCACAACTTTAAAAGTTGTTTCAATGAAGTTTTTGTTGGAAGAACTTTAGTAAAATGTGTTTTATATACTGTCTGTGGCTAACCGGGAAAAATTGCAGCCCCGGAGGAAAGTAACAAAGAAAGGCTACAGCCTGGAGGAAAGGAAGGAGAGGGCTGGGAATGGAATGGAGCTATTAGCTGTGCTGGGAGCAAGGATGGTAGTCCTCACCCTCTGACAGCTCCATGCTCAGGCTCATGGGGTAGCAAAGACCTGTAGCCCCCCACAAGCCCCACAGAGCTGTGCATCCTTTTGCACTATCCCAAAAGGAGGGATGCTTTCAATATCCATGGTCATTCTAACATCTGGCAGGTTTCACTGCCCTTTTTGCTGGTGGGCTTTCGAGAGCAGATGCGCACACAGTTGCTGTGGTCACACATTGTTCCCCAGATAAGGCTGAGAGAAGCCTCTCATGGGTGGACTCCTCTGGCCCCCACAGAGCAACAGCCCACCTGGAAATATCTCACTCCTTTGCAAGTAGGAAACAGGGAGACTCAGTAAAATGGTGACATTTTTTGCCACCCCGGGTGCTAATTAGCACCCCAATTAAGTGTAAAAGCAAATGTGAATAATGGTTTTAATCTACCAGATTCTTTTTTCTAACAGGGTTTTCACTGGAAATTTCTTAAATCTTAAGTGAATACTTTCAGCACCATTTCTGAACTCTTTGAAATCCCCATTTGGTGCCTTAAAACAGAATCTCTGATACACAATTTTTCCTCCAGTTGTGCCAAATAAAGCAAGAAAATGCATGGAAGAAGAGTGTACTTGATTTTAAGTCCTCTGATTTGCAAAAATTACCTAGTTAACTTCAGTGAGCAAAACTTCACCAACAAAGCTTTTCAGCACCAAAATGCAGTACAAATGCCTTTTAACCATTTCAAATTTTCTAGAATTAGGCTGTCACTTTTGCAAATGTTCTGTGAAATTTTAGCAGCAATTACTACTAAGCAAAACATTTCAAAGAAGGGAATTCTAAAAAAAGGAGCAAAGACAAAAAGAAATAATCTCCCAACACTAGCTTGGAAATCAAAGCTCCCTTAAAGTGGAAATGAGGCCCAATTCTGCACACGAGAAACGTGTGGTACAGTGGAGCGGATATGGGAACACTGGGTCTCCCTGTGAGGTCTGACCTGTGCGACCCTGCAAAGTCCATGGACTTCATTGCTTCCTGAGCTCCTGCCCATTCATTATGTAGGGGACTGTCCACATGTGGACAAAATTGTGGTTGCTGGATCCACATTTTGATTTTTTTTCCCATATAGTGATATCTTTTACTTGTGTTTCTGGATTATATATTTATAGGAAAGAATAAATAAGAACATACTCTACATTAAAATTAAAAATGGGACATCCAGTAAATTTGATGTGGAACCTGCTCATCCTGCCTCTTAAAACACAGGCAACACTGGTCCATTTTAGGGCTTATTCTTCCAAGAGAGATCATGCCCCAGGAGCACAGTTCCCAAGTAATTTACACAAACAAAACATTTAGTCTTAACACAAATACAAGAAAAGAATACCTGCTTCTCCATCAAACCCACTCATCCTGTGGCTAACTGAAAGCTTTCTAAGCAAACATTTCATTCTGCTGGCTCCAAAATAATGGTGGCACTTATGGCTCTGACTTACTGATATAAACTACAAACAGTAAAATCAGACACTGGGAAAATAAAACAAATTATATATTAAAAACACAGAAGAAAGAGTCCACAGTATTCCTTCTGAAATGCCAGCTCCAATCTGTATAGAGCCAGTGGTAAATTACCCACCTGTTTTCACTTACTTAACATTAAAAAACACTTATACATCATTACACTTTTGTATCATATTAGTGAAAATGAATGCTAGAGCAATATGAGGCAAACATTGCTAATATGGGAGAAGGCTGTTTATATCTTCTAATGATAGGATTAACCATGGCAGTGATAGATGCACCATGCTCCTTTGAACCCTGACTGACCACCAGAAAAGCCACATGGCAGTACAGAGACCTGCTTGGCCAAAAATGGGCATTTCTCATGCTTTTTGAGAATATTGAAACCAAGCAGGTTCACTGACTTAAAATGGCCTGTCACCAGCCCAAGTAGCATTCTGGGGATCCAGAGGCTTTTGTGCATTTGATTGACTTTAATATTGTTTTCTGTCACCTATAAATCATTTTTACTTTAATGTAACTTGAAAGCAAATTAAGAAAGTGGCTCATTTAATACATATTTTGTTAGTGAATTTCTTACAGCAGTGATTTGGTATTTGGTTAAGAATTCCTGCACTTCTACCCCTAAGTTTAAAAATGTCAGCATCAAAGTAGAGCAGAGGCCTGATCCAAAGCCCGCTGGTGTCAGCAGAAAGGCTCCCCCTAAATTCAGGAGTTGTTTTATTGGCACCACCTGCCCATAAAACACAGAGCAGCAGAGAGAGCAGCCATGAAAAGGATGGCATCTGGGGCACAGCACCTCTGTGAATTCCTGCACCAAACACGAACTGGATAACATTGCACAAGCCTTTCTGACAATACAGCCTATGCTATCCTTAGCAGACATGCATGCTTGCTCTCCACCCATGCTGCTTTTTTGGGTGGACCTTTTAGCATGCTGTGTGTTGTTTGGGAGGGCTGAGGTTTCTGCCCTGAGGGCAGGATTCCTTCCATTTTGTTCTGACCCAAGGCACGAAAATAAAGTGGCACCAGGACCATTCAATTAGTATTCCACTATATCACCCATGCTCAGTGCTGGCTTTCCACAGACAAGAGTTGCAGTGTCTCTTTTTGTGTGCCTGCCGCCTGATCCTCTAAGAAGGGGCAGGATGGCAGCAGAGTCGAAACAGAATTAAGTCATACCACACTGTCCTGGGTTGAGCTGGGTTGAGACTTTTATCTCTTCTGCAGATCATTCACAAAGCTTCTATGCCTCCACATCCTTGTATGGATTCCCCACCCTTGCCCTGCAGGCCCCTGGAGAGGTCTGAGGGGCCAGAAGAGATGTGAAAGCCAACTGCAGACCAATGCTGCTTCCTGCTCTGGAGGCAGCACATCTCCATGGGGCACTGCGGGGCACCTCGCTGCAAGGACTCTGGAAGGTTCAGGCTAATCTTCAAGGGGGGGAAAAATACTGCCTGAAAAAGGGAGAAGAGATAACAACACTTGAGGCTGTACAAGCGAAGATAACGGCAAAAATAATCAAATCTCATGCTCCTGGGAGGAAATTAATTGCACACAAGGGTCAGGAAGACATTTTCATCCACAGTTACGCTTTACACAGTTGGCTGCTGTGTTGTTATTATGAAAGAGGGAAGTAGAAGGAGGAAAGGGGAGTTTGCTTGTGTTGTTTGTTGGTTTTTCTCCTGAAGAGATGAAGGAAAGGCAAGAGTGGCTCTTGTTTGCCCTTAAGCACCAAAAGCTGGCTGGCATCAGAGGTGTAATACTGGCTGGATGGATACAGTATGGCAACACTGATGTGTCCGATGGATTGGGAAAGTGGGATGCATCTCTCCATGCGCACACATCTGCTATCCCTCACTTGTGAATGTTACTCCAGATGGTAATCAAGAAGGTGGTTTTATAACCCACATTAAGAGGACTGTCTGCTGACAAGTTATGGGTTTTCTTCCCTTGAGTACATGCTGTTAAGATGGATAAGTGCAAATGGTTGAAATTTGGTTGTTAACTCTGAATAATAATAATACTTTGCATTTCTATTGCATCTTCCATCCTAGGATCTCAAAGCACTTTGAAAACACTAATTAACTAAATCTTACCACACTGCTGTGAAGCAGGTAATTATTATTACCATTTTTTACAGAAAAAGAAGTTCTGTCATAGTGAAAGAGAATTTCCCTGGGTCACCAAAGAACCAAAAATAATGGAGAAATGATGATGACTTCTCAAAGTAAATTAGAAACTTTGCATTAATTTCCTGAAGATTAATTTGGTTTTGTTAGTTTGGGGTTTTTTTCCTATTAATAAATTAAGCCAATTTTCACATACGTTCAGCTTTTGAAAATATCTTTTTTTGGGACTAAAACACTAAAAAGAAAGTAAGACCTTGCCCTTTTCATTTTCTTGCTAAACAACCAGAAAAATATCAATCAAGAATGAAAATGGGCTATAGAAAGCTGAGTTAGTTTGAGAAATAGTTTGATGATTGCAATTAATTAATAATAAGAATATGGAGCAAGCCCATGTCAGCTTCAGTGGCAATTCCCATTCCTTTTTGCCTCATCAAAGAATTCATTACTCTCTTTCCTCCTCCCCGAAAAAAAATGCAAAGTGTTTGTGAGGACTACAAGGCTTCTTTTTATCCCACTTTTCTACTTTTTTTCTCTCTGTCATCTGTATAAAAACACCCTCCAAATGTGTCGCTGAAGGCTGAGACATCACAGACAATAGGCTCATAAGCTTGCATAAATGAGAAAGAAAGAGCACGACCAAATTTCAGTGTTGATTTTTGCCCGCTGAATAATATTAGTTATTTGATTTTCAGACCCAGAATCCATTCTTAAATTAGAGGAAGATCTTGCAGTCCCGTCAAAGAATTGAAGACAAATTCTACTAATCCTTCTGAGAGGTGAGACAATGGTAATGGGGGGTAAGGAATGATGTCTGGGTGGGCAATATTGCCTGTTCATTTCCTCGGCTTAGCTGCTGATTCTCACTCTTGTGCCTTAGAGATGCCCATAAGCTTCCAGGGAGAATAAGTGAAGGTAGAGAAGCTTAATTATGTAGGCTGCTATTTACTAGGTTTCAGCTGAATCTGTCAAACTAACTTTGCTTTAACCTGAGCTGGATTTGATTATGAAGCCAATTTATTGACTGGTTTCTCCTTTGGCAGTGCATCCTTTGATTTAGATACAGATACTTACCCACTTGAAAAGTAGCAGTGTTATGACACAATTTATATTTTAAAAAGCAGTATTTCAGAGAACATAATTTAAAAAAACAAACAAACAAACAACAACAAAAAGCCCTTTGAATCTAGAGTAATGGCTACCTGTAAGGCAGCAGCTCACTTGAGAGATTTTGCTCAAGTAACTTATAACTATCAGCAGAACCCCCTAGAGAATTACTGCTGTTTTTGCAGAAGCTGTTTGCAGTGGAATAAACAGACAAGTGCTCTATATATCATTTTAAGTAAGACAAATAAAGTTCTGCTTCCTCCTTACAACGATGTCATTGTCACTTATATAAGAATAATTCTGTGTGACTTTTTATGAATCTTTCCCCTGTGCAGAAGTACAATGGCCTAATTTCCTACACTGCGTATTATAAATAAATGTCCTTCTTCAACAACGTATCGCCAAGCTGAAATGATCCCACCACGTAGGGAGCAGTCTGGAAATGCTAACGTGCACTTGAGCATCAGCAATGGGTGGAGGGAAACCCCACCACCACAGGAGAGGGTATGTCCATACCTTCTCCTTCCCACGGAGGGTTTCTTATGGCTCAGGTATAGCCGATAGGAAGGCCTGGGGAAGCCACTCCTTTTGTCATAGGTTCCCCTTAGAGCTCAAGACATAGCTGGGAGATGGTTTAATTTATTTTGGATTCTCTAAGAGGCAACATCCAATGCACAGTGTGGAAGAGAAAAGCTGACATATGACTGCCCACTACTATTGCTATGATGAAACCTCAAATGGTAAAAACATGTTAAAAAATTAATAAATAAGCTAGAAAGTGTTATTCAAAATGTAATTTTAACACATTGTGAAGGGCTTTTAAGGGGAAAACTGTATGGGGAGGGCTCTTATTCTCTCTAAGGCTCCAGCTAATGTAGCTGGCTGCCCAGGGGAATGCCAGAGGGAGAGAAAATGGGAGAAATAATATTAAAAGGGTGGGAACATTATTTTATAACTTAAAAAAAAATATTTGTTTTCCCCAGAGTCTTTCAGGTTGGTTTGCTCTTCTGGCTGCATTTGATCTGCCAATAGCAAAGCCCATCTCTGCAGTGATTGTGGAGTTCTGTCTGATATTCCCTGCATGCCATGAGCATGGGGATTTCATTTCATACATCATTTCCAGAGTATACCCTCAGTACAAAGCACAGAAGAAATTTCTGTCATACACACATGCTTATACTCACATCTGTGTATGCACATGTACATGTGTATGTGTCCACATGAATTAAATCACACTTGGCAGAGAGATACCCTCCAGCTCTGGTTAAATTCATGTGAGAAATTGTATTATCCCGTGTCTTTCAGTGCCCCACCTGCACTATGCTGCCTGTTAATCTCTCTACCTGAATCCTTTCTAGTGTTCTGAACCCCTGAGAGTGGCTTCAAAAAGGCTGCCTTTAAAACAACTGAAAAAAAAAAGCAGCCAGTAAAGTAACAGTGGAAGCTTCCGCATCAACTCCTCCAAAAACCACTCCAAACTCAAGTCCTGGGACAGAAAACATACACAGAATGGCCTGTTTAGGGTACAGCATTTTACAAGCTAACAGGGTTAGAAAGATGTGCTGCAAATGAAAGATTTCTAATGGGGCACAGTTAAGCTGTTACTTCTGAGGTATTAGATCTCAGCATGATTCTGGTTTGTAATTTCTAGAGGTTTCTACAACAGCAGAAGTTTTGTTTCTTCAGTCTTTTGAGTTCTGTTTAACTAGACTTGTGGGGGAAAAAAAAGAAGGGAAAGGCTCTTGCCAAGGGAATAGATGTAAGAACACACAAAATTTACAAAACCTCTTTAGTTTTCTGTAGGGAAAAGGAGGAAAAGTCTGCATCTCTTCTTGAGATTATTTACATGTTCTTTCACTACTTGGAATAAATCTGGCCATTTTCAACTCAAAGTGAATATTCTCTACCACCTAGTCTATCACAAATTTCCTATGCTATTTTAAGGTACTTAGAAATCCTTACAGGAGAAACTTCAGTATGGGTGCTACATGCAAGTCTTCATTTTCACTGGGATTTTTTTTATCCATTTATCCTGGTCTTTCATTGCTTTATTGCATCACAGAGTGTATTAATAGTAATATAAACTTAGTCTTTACACATTAAGATATGTTGTTGGAACCAAAGTTAAAGAACTGGAAGAAAACTCCTGAGTCCTCAGAAATGTGTGGTACTGCCTCACCTGATCATTATGGAGGCAGTAGGAGCTGCTGGTGAGGTAGTGTTACCACTCTCCCGCAAGCAGCTTCTGGAGTTTCCTCACACTATGGGTGCTCAAGGGTCATGGCACCTGTGCTACCCATCTCCATTACTTTCAGGGTGGCTTATTGGTTTAGGAGAGTTACCAGGGCTCAAACTGACACCTTCACCTTGCAAGGCTATGCTATCAGTTGTTATGTGCAGCTCTATCTGCTCTCAGTCATATCTTAAGGAGATAGCCTCTCTATGGGCTGTGTCTATTTTAATACCCATCTTACCTCTTTTAAGGAAAAAAATCATGGTATCTAACCTAAACTTTTTCTTCCTTTGTTTGAGGCTGCTGCTTCTTGTTCTACCTTCTTGTACTAGTGTGAAGAATTCCCTTACTTCATTAAAGGCACTTTTACATATTGGTAATGTCCCCAGTGACTGATCTCTGTATAAATTCAGTTCCTCTGATATTTTCCCATATACTTTATACTCTTATCTTGGTATTGCTTTGGTGGTTAATCTCTTTATGTTCTCCAGTACAGTGTATAAGTGATAGGAGAACCATAAAGTGTGTTGGACAGCATTGTCCTAAATATACATAGTTGCCGTATCACTGTTCTACTTTCATATGAGATACCTTTTTAATTACTGGCAAAAATGCCGTGTAATTTACTGTAATTTATTTGGGTTACAACACAAGTATAAATCTCATAATATAACTGGAATAATAAACTCAAATTTTGCCACTTACTGGTTGCTGATATCTCCTCTTCAGCTATATCTCTCTTTTATTGACCCTCTCAGAGTATTAAATTTGCTGAAACCCCTATTCAAAGAGCTTATGGGGACAACCTTGCTGTATTTTTGGAGTTATCTCTTTTTCAGTCACTGGACTTGTACATGCAGCATTTCTGAGATGGTGTGAAATATAAACCTGTAAAACAAGAGCATGGTTATAAGACAAGTGACCCTGATTGAAAAAGTTGCCTGTGAAAACTGATTACACAGCAAATTGCTCATCTGCACAGGCTCAGAATAAGAACATTTCAAAGCTCATTTGTGGGCTGATGTTGCCATTTAATGCAGTTTCCAAAAATATCATTCATAAAATTAATGCCACAACTGATGCTTGTTTCTCTTCAGCCCTTCTGTGAAAAATAGTTTATTCATTGACTCAGGAAGATATGTAAAGGAATGGGTGTTATCTGAAGAAAGTTGAATGAAGTAATCTTCACACGACTGCAGATACTTGGGCTACTGGAAACTTTCTGGGTTACTGTATAATTTTGCTTCTCACAATCCACCTGTCAGTTTTTCTGTTATTAATGCCACTTTGTTCTGTAGCTTTCAAAAATGTATGCAAAGGAACCTATCACTTGTGACCCTGATGAATGTCCCTGACACTGACTTGTTTGCACCATCAATGGTGGTTTGAGGGAGGATGGCCTTGGCTCTTTCTTAAATTTCCCTGCTGCCCATCATGCACCCAGAATAACTTTTTATATCCTCTTCAAAAGATAGGACTTTGCAGTTCATGTCCCTGGAGTAGAAGTGCCACTTTGAATTTCCCGTATCCCAAATACCTACTTTTCCAGAATTCCGGTTTTGTGGGAACTCTGAATAGGAAATTAACTTCTTCAGTTTACAGTAGAATTGCACAGAGATTTTGCAAAATGTTTCACAAACCAATTACTATTTACTCTGACTAATACAAGAATTGTTCAATTTTAAAGAAACAAATGGTTTGTTTCCTAATCCCTCTATGTAGCTTTCCAGTTTGGGTTAGAGGTCACTTAAGACCAATTTCTTCCCATTTCTTTTGAATGAGTAACCTTTTAAGTCATAGAAATCTACCTTGATCTTTAGCAGATATTTTATTTCTCCCTGAGACAGTTTTGGAGCTTGAAAACTTGTCCCTCTGGCATTTCTTTCCCCCAAGGAGCATGTGTCTTTGCATACTCTCCCCAAGAGTCTCTGGCTCTGCTTTCACATTGTAAAATATCGGTCACTAGTATTAGCTTAACTCACACACTTTACTTCAACCACCACTTCCTACTCCCCCTCCGAACTGGACTATTTTTCAGATATCCTGGCACAATTGTTGTGGGACAGAACCCTGAACAGTATCAGAAAAATCACCTGCAGCTGAATCCTCCTCCTCCTAAATAATACTATAAAAATATATCCCCAGGTTCAATGCCTTTTGAAACCAAATATTCACCATTAATATTTGTTGCATGAAGGTTTTCCAGTCAAAACACAAATCTTTACCAGGAAGGATCAAGAGATCTGATGTTTGTCAAGAACTGGAGGAAACCTCCCTGATGTACCAGTAGCTTGCAAGTCACAATCTGCTCAGAAAAGGAAAAGCAACCCTAATCCTGTCTATCATGAGAAGGTGAGACTATGTATTGTGTAGGATGGCTGTGATACAGAACAATTTGCACAATATATAAGCCAAATGAAATTTGAGAAGACATTTATAGCAGAGATGTGTTAACATGGAGAGATGCTTTTGCAGAAAACCACTTTCTTGTTACAGAGATTTCAGTAGTGATTTGAAATATAACTTGATTAAAGTTTCCCTGCCTGATTATGATCCCAGACTAATTTTATGCTGGCAAAATTCCATGAACTTCCATGCAATAGATATGAATGTAACTCAAGGAAGACTCAGATTCTGAGCACTCTGAATCACTGGATCATTGCACGGCTACCTATATGCATCATGTTGTGTTATCCTTGTGTTAGACCATCAGTGATTTCCTGTAGAAAATGGATAACACAGGGATTCTTGTCCTAGACTAACATGTTCAGTTGCATAATAAACTTCTAAGAAGAACATGCAATGAATCTGTCTATTTTTTCTTATCCTTTTCATGATGCACTCCAAAATCTCTTCCCTTGGTAAAGGGCAAATGTCTTTGGGACTCCAGACAACCCTGAAATGTGAACTGTCTTCCTGAGTCAGCAGAGAGCCTGTGTCTCACAGTGGTCCTAAGGATGTGGGTTCCCTCAAGCCATCTCAAGTCCAACACTGAAGCTTCTTAAGTTTCCTGTCAGCATCATATTCTATTGTACAATTGTCCACATGAAAAGGAAGTGCATGCACACTGTCAGGGGAATCTGCACACACAGTCACAGCTAGGACCCTCTTTGGTTTCATGAGTGGATGCACATAGCATATCAACAGATCTGATGGGAACATCTTGACTTGCTTTTGCTGCGGTTTCACTTAATGGCATGAGCAAGCAAAGGTATGGCAGAGAGTCCAGTGCAGCACACAACAAAAAGAGCCAAAATCTCAGAGGTACATGTCATGATAACCCACAAAAATCAAGCCCAGTCAGCATACACATTTTGACAAAGTCCTGCAATGTCTAGTTATCATGGCATAATACTGAGATTATTCCACATCCTCTCAGAGAAAATCCTGGGTAAGGAAGTTGGTGGCCCTGCTGGGCAGCAACTCTGAGAACCTGGGGCAGTTTCCAAACTGCATGCTCAAGCAGAGAAAAAAAAAAAGTAATCAGGTAATTTTTAGGAAAATGTATATGAAAAAGACATTTGCTACAAAGAGACTATTGCCATGACGTTATGATCCTGAGTCTCAAAGAGATTTGAAGACACCCTGGTTTTCCTCAGTTCTCCCTTTGCTAATTCTGTTCCTCCTCAGCCAAGGCTGAGTTCAGAGATCACCCAATTAGGAAAAAGACATAGAAGAAAAATGCTTCCAACATAAAGACAGTTTAACACAAGACAAATTTTCAAAAGGCTTTACTACATGAGGAAAGTCTTTAGACTCACTAGTAGAAAAGAACCATTCATGGAGAATGCAAGTAGATTCAAATAGAATCATATGAAAAACAATATAAAGCTGCTTGTGAAAAGACCAAACTCCCCAAACAAAACTATCTTCCAGCACACTGCCCTGATGATGGTAAATAATAGGATTCTGTTTTTTTTTATAGTGATTACTCTGCTAAGATTCTTCTCCCTTCTTACTGTCTCCTTCAGTGTTTTTCTGCCTGCTCTGATAA